>NC_043701.1:172513672-172564213 GCF_006229205.1 Suricata suricatta
GCAGGAGAAAACATGTCCAGCAAAGGGGCATTCATTCTCTCCTGGTCGTACTCGGTCCTGAGGAAGCAGGATCAATGTTTATTACGTGAGCAAACATTAAACCCTGAAGTATTGCCCCACACTCTCTATCACATAAATGCTAGTATTTTGCAGAGGGAGGCGGGAGCGAGTAATTAAATGTGAACTATAGGCACTTCATGAATCTTTCAGAGCACGGGTCTTTCTTCTGGAAAGCAGTGCATGTTTTTAAGTCACCCACTCCCAGGCTCGGGGTAGATAAGGCGGCTCCTCTCTCATCGTGGGCCCAGGTCATGGCCGTGCACGGAGGGGCCTCACCCTGGGCTGGGCTCTCCTCCAGTGGGACCAGCCATTTCCGAGGGGCAGAGGACCCCGAGAGCTGAGGACACCTTCCAAACAACCTGTGCGGCTGTAGATTCTCATCCTTGTGAAGAAGAGCCTGCAGGCGGTAAATTTTGTTATCACACCTCATACCCCACAGGGTAGCTTTTCAAAAAGAGAAGGGGAAGCTCACTTGGCAGTTTAAGATTCTTTTAAACCTGTACGATATTATTCACTGGCTCAACACAGTCATGAAATGTAAATGTCATTTTCGTGAGAGATTTGGGCGGTTGGCTTGCCCTGAAAAAAAAGGATTCCAGCATCTTAAAGAGCTTAAGAAATTTAAGCATGCTTTCTATATATACGTACACACACACATATACACAACACACGTACACGCGCGCGCACACACTACACATATATGCATACAGAGGTATGTATATATGCATTTCTTCCAGCATCGTGGTTATTATTCTTTAAGCCCAGAAGCTGGCCTCTGGTTCTAGCTCTGTCCCTAACCGCTCATGCATGGTTTGTACTTAGTCCCTCCGGGTATATACCTCAGTTTCCTCACCTGCAATTGAGGATGAAGCAGCCTTCACTAGTTCTTCGAGGAAACCATAAGATAATGGATGTAATCGCATTCAGAAAAAGTAAACTTACATTTTTGATACTCTTTTAGTGTTCACTGACGCTGATGCACTATAATGAACGATCAGTGGACCTATAGGAAACTAAAATCCACATCCTGCAGAGAGCTTACAATAAAAAAAAAAAAGGCGTCAGACATGCTCAAGGCAAAAAGTGTTAAATTCTACAGGGAGAAGAAAATAGCACAGAGAGGCAAAGAGAAATTTCAAGAATGGGACTTCATGGACCAGATACAAGAGTAGTTGGATGGTGAAGGGCAGTCCTAAACAAAGCCAAACTTTATTGAGCCTTTATTTATAAGAGCTTTACCTAAATATTTAATATAATGCTCCTCAAACTCTGTGAAACCATCCTCATCCTCTTTTTTTTGTTTTACTTTTTTAATGTTTATTATTTATTTTTGAGAGACACACAGAGTGAGCACAGGGGAGGGGCAGAGAGAGAAGGAGACACAGAATCCAAAGCAGGCTCCAAGCTCAGAGCTGTCAGCACAGACCCGGAGGTGGGGCTTAAACTCAGGAACTGTGAGATCGTGACCTGAGCCAAAGTCAGATGCTCAACTGACTGAGCCACCCAGGCGCCCCCATCCTCATCCCCTTTTAACCAATAAGTTAATTTGCCAAAGATCCCACCAGCCATCTCAAGTGTAGTACACCCCCTCATCACGATTGCACTGGAAAACTCAAAAAGCAGAAATGAAAGAAAAGGGACCCGCAGCAGGACAAATGACTCAGAAAAAACAAAATGGGCTCATGGGAAGTCAGAGAAGACCTGAAGAAGAAGAGATACATGCTGTATTCACAGACTGGAAGGCTCAATAATGTCAAGATATTGATTCTTCCCAAATTGATCTACAGATCCAGCAGATCCCAATAGTAATTCCACAGACTTTTTGTAGGAAATGATAAGCCAATTCTAAAATTTATAAGAAACACAAGTATCTAGGATAAAAAAAAAAAAGGCAAAGTCACAGAACTGACACCATTCGACTTCAAGACATATAATAGAGCCAGAGTAATCAACACAGAATGTTACTGGCATTAAGACAGGCAAGACGATCAATAGAGCAGAATAGGCAACCCAGAAACAAACCTGCATTTTTACATTTGATTGTTGACAAAGGAGTCAATTCAATCCAATGGGGAAAGACAAGTCTTTTTAACAAATGGTACTGGATATCCACATAGAGAAAAATAAACGTAGACTCCTACCTCTCACCATACACAAAAATTCATGATAGATCACAGACCTAGAAGTAAATGCTAAAACTATAATGTTTCTAGAAAGAAAACCATAAGAAAATATGCTAGAGACTTAGGAGTAGGTACAGATTTCTTAGATAGTACACAGAAAGAAATAGCAATAAAAGAAAAAATATATTAAGTGGCATCAAATTTTAAAACCCTGCGCAATAAAGAACATCATTAGCAGAATGAATAATATGCTATTTGGGGGAGAAAATATTCACAAAACCCAGATCTAACAAAGATCTGGTATCCCGTATTTGTAAAGAACTGCTTTCACTCACTAATAAAAAGACAAACAACCCAATATTTTAAGTGAGTAAAATATCTGAACAGACACTTCACAAAGGAAGATAAACAAATGATCAATAAGCACATAAGTGTCCAACATCATTAGTCATAAGGGAAATGCAAATTAAAACCACAATAATATTTCACTATAAACTCACCAGAATGGCTAAAACTGAAAAGACTCACAACATCAAATGTCAGTGAGGATGAATAAAGCGCACCTGAAACTCTCCTCCATTGCTAGTAGTAGTGTAAAATAGCATTACTTTGGGGAAAGGTCCAGTAATTTCCTATAAAACTAAACATACACCTACACCATGATCCAGCAATTCTGTTCCTTGGGATTCGCTCAAGAGAAATGAAAACAGAGATCTACAAAAACAACTTGTACATAAATGTTCATAACAGTTAGGAATAGTCCACATGTCCATGAATAAACAGATATAAGTATGTTCACAGAACAGAATACAACTCTACAATATAAAAAATGGAATTAGCAATATATAAACAATATGAACGAATCTCATTAATATCATGCTGAGCACAAGTTTTACACAGAAGACTACTTACTCAAGTGGTTTCATTAATATAAAATTCTAGAACAGGCAACTTAATCGATAGTTGAAAAAATGGCAATACTCCCCAAGCTGATTTATGGATTCAACACAATCCTATCAAATCCAGCTTTCTTTGTGGAAACTGGAAAGCAGATTCTAAAATTCATATAGAATCTTAAGCGATCTTGAATAGTCAAAACAATCTTGAAAAAAGAGAACAAAGTTGGAATGCTCAGACTTCCCAACTTTAAAACTTCCTACAAAGCTACCGTGATCAAGACAGCGTGTCATGGGTGTAAAGTTAGACACAAGATCAATGGCATAGAATTGACAGCCCAGGAAAAAATCCTCAATCACATTTATGATTAACTGATCTTTGATAAGACAATTCAATGGGAGGAAAATAATTTTTCCAACTAACAGTGACAGGACAGCTGAATATCTACATGTAAAAAAATGAGTAAAATATCTGAACAGACCATATATAAAAATGGACTCAAAGTGGATTAAAGATATATAACTCTTAAAAGACAACATAGGGATAAACCCTTGTGACTTGGAATTAGGCAATAGTTTCTTAAATATGACATCAAAATCATAAGCAAAGAAAACACAGACAACCTAAACGTCTGCAAAATTAAAAGTGTTGTGTCTCGGGGAGCTGCTCTCTACTTGCTAGATGGAATGTCGACCAATTCATGAGTCACTTAATAAAGCCAATTACACCTTCAGAGAAATTATGTCTCAAAGGGCACCATCAAGAAAGTGAAAAGACAACTCACAGAATTATGCAAAATAATTGCAAATTATACATCTGATAAGGCACTTGCATCTAGACTATGTAAAGAACTATTAAAACTCAAAAATAAAGAGACCAATAACCCAATTAAAAAAGAGGCAAAATACCTAAATAAAAATTTTTCCAAAAGAGGGATATAAAGGGCCAATAAGCACCTGGAAAGATGCTCAACATCATTAGGCATCAGGGTAATACGTGGATAGAACCCTTCGTACCCACTCGGATGCTATAATCACAAAGACAGGCAATAACAAGTGTTACCAAAGACCTGGAGAAACCAGAACACCGCCGCAGGCAATGTAAAAATACAGATTTCAAGGAATAGTCTGGTATGTCCTTAAATGACTAAATACAGAGTTACCACATGATCCAGCCAGACCAGCTGTAGTACACCCAAAAGAAAGGAAAACATATCTGCACAAAAACTTATACACAAATGCTTATAGCAGCATTAGTCATAACAGCCAAAAAATGGAAACAATTCAAATGTTACTCACACAGTAAATGGTACACAAAATGTGGTATATCCAAACAATGGGATATTATTTGGCAATAAAAAGGCAGGAAATAACTAACGCATGCTGCAATATGGATGGATCTTGAAAACCATCCTTGAAAGAAGACAGTCCCAAAGAAACACATATTGTATGGTCTCATTCACACAAAATGTCTGGAACAGGCAAACTGAGGGACAAAAAGTAGATTGATAGTTACCTAGGGCTAGAAAGGGTGAGGGGGTGGGGTATGACCACTAGCGGAGTGCTGGGTTTCTTTTTAGGGCCATGGAAATATTCTAAAACTGACTATCTGCTTCACAACTCTGAGAACAAACTAGAAACCACTGAGCTGTACACTTGAAATGTACGGCATGTGAATTATATCTCAATAAAGCCGTTCGAAAAAAGAGTCTTGGGTTGTGACTGTATTTCCAATGACTGGCTATGCCAATGACTGCCTCTGGGGCCACAGCTGGGCAAGCCAATTTCACAACTGCATCCAGCTCTTCATCCTACAAACACATCTACCTCATCTTGCTCAGGGGCTGGCACCACACAGCGTACTCAGAAAGGTAGACCCAGAGGAAGGACATCATCCCTTCTTCTCGAGGAGTCACTGAGGCATGTGACGATAGGCACCTACCGATGTGTGGCTATGGAGCACGTGAACAGGGTGAGCCTGAATTGTGATGCGTTCTAAGCATGAAACAAACACTGGATTTCAAAGACTTGATCAGAGAAAAAAGTAAAATGGTTACTAATTGTTCCTCCTGAATTACATGCTGAAATGATATTTTGGATAAACTAGGTGAAGATGAAACGTCAAAATTAATTCACCTGTGCTTTTTTGTATGTTGAATGTGGCACAGAAATTACAAATTACATGTGTAGCTCAGTACTACTGTGTAGGACTGACTGGCTTAGATTTTTAAACACAAATAAAGCATCAAAACTTTCCTGGTCCCCAGTGTTTTGGAGGATTGTTTTATGCAGACTTCTAAATGGTGATTAACTTTGAAGTCCACTCAGCAGTTATAAAATGCCTGCTGCTCTCCAATTATGAAGGCACAAAAGGTTCCTTGTATGTTGCCCTCTGCCAATTGGTCCCTCGGACCAGAGATGAAGACGTTCGGCGTGGCCTTTAAACACTGGTGTGCCCAAGTCTTCACAAAGCACAAATGTTTCCCAAATAAGGTAGGCCCAGAAAACTTTGTCTGAACTCTTTAATAAGACTCATGATCAAAAGGACTGCCTTTTAAAATGATTAAAGACCAGACTGAGATGACAGACCCCCATTCACAACAAGAGGACTTCTCCTTCAAGGGGTTTCATCTAAAAGGGGCTCTGCATGTCATCGGGGAGGGTGTCCCTGTGCACTCCTCTCTTGTGAACTCTGAATTGTTTAAGGAGGTTTCTTCTTCTCCTTCTCCAAGTCCTTCTTTGATCCCCACGTCCAGGGCAATAAGAACAGAGCAAGCACTAGATCTCCGGCCCTGGTGAAACTTTAGTTAAAAAAAAATTCAGAGGTATGTCTGTGCCCCAAGAGAGGAAACAGAAATGGATCTCAGTGATAAAGATGGCGTCACCGGGCAGCAGGACAAAGGCACCTACCATCATGTCGGGTTGCTCCTTCTGTCCAGCCAATGCCCAATGGACTGTGTCAACTGGCGCTTGGGTTCCCGCGCTCTGGAATTAGGAGAGCAGGTCTGGAGGTGAAGTTACGTGGCCAGAGCTGGTAAGTGGCACTGCCGTAATTCTAACTCTACGCCTCCTAATTCCAGAGCTACTGTCCCTAATAAGCAGTGCGCTATTCCGTCAGTCTCTCATTCCACAAACACCGCTCCCATGGCATGCTGAGGGACTACATTAGGGTAATTTTTGTTAAGGATATGAGAACTAGAATCCTGCCTCCTCAAACAAGACACTCTTAAATTCCTGCAGCTACTTTTGTTCAGAATCTCCAGTAAACTGAGATAGAAGACACTTTCATTGACTTGATTGCCTCCATTCTGAGCATTATAGAAGCAGAGACAAAATATCTCAGAGTCCTTAATTTCCTGACAGCTCCACGGCTAGAAATGGGAAATGGGCTTAATCCTGTGTCCTATCACATGAGCCCTGCTTCCTCCACATGCGCGTCCGCACCGTGCTTGGTCTAGCACTTTGGCCAGGCACGTGTTGTGCTCGGCACTGGGCTTGTACAAAGATAAATACACCACAGTCTCTGCCCCGTAGGATATTCCTCAGGAAGTGCCTATCAAGTTATTTTAAAGGGCCTGCGTTTGGGGCTAAGTGTGCTGTAAAGAACAAAGCTCATTTCTGGAGCCAGTTTGTGGCTTGAGACATCTTCAAATTATAGCAGTTGTTACAAAATGTACCTGACGTAGAGTTTCAGAAGAACTGGCTGTAACATGGCTATTTCTAGGTGGACTGTTTCAGGGCCTCGGTAATCACAGCGTCATTTTCCACTCTTCTCCCACCCCCTCCCATTATCTCCCATGTTTGGTAGTCGGTGAGTGATTGGCTGCCTTAGAAAGCCCTGGGTGGTGTGATTCAGAAAGTTAAGGGAATTATGATGGAAATGTCCTCGCAGGCTACCAAAAGCTGGGAGGCCTCTGAGGAAGAGATTTAAAGATGCTTCAATCATCCCCCAGCTGGACAGTCCTGGGAAGCCAGGATGGCTCCAAAGGGTGGTAAGAACACTCCCCTTCTCTATCTCTGCTAGGGTGGGCAGAATAATGGTCCCCTAGAGATGTCCATATTCTAATTCCTCGAACCTGTGGCCATGTCACCTTACATGGCAAAAGGGGCTTTGCAGATGCAATTAAACTAAGGATCCTGACAAGAGGAAGTTATTCTGGATTATGTGGGTGGACCAATCTAACCATCGTTTTGAATCCTTAAAAGCTGAGAACCCTTCCTAAGAGAGATATTCAGGCAGAAAAAGAAAAAAAAATGGCCAAAGAAATGCTACCTTGCTGAATTTGAAGATGGAGGAAAGGAACCACCAGCAAGAAATGCAGGTGGCCTCTAGCAGCTGGAAAAGGCAAGGAAATGGATTCTCCCTTAGAATTTCCAGAAAAAACACAGCCTGCTAGCACCTTGGTTTTAGCCCAGGAAGACCCATACTGGATTTCTAAACTGAAAAACAACAACAATTTTGTATTGGCTAAGTTATTAAATTTGGGGTAATTTGTTAGAGCAGCAACAGAAAACTAATGCACTGGTTATACACAACTGAACAGCAGGAAGGTCAGGCATTGAGGCCGAGTAACCAGAGCAGTGATCACACAGTCAAAACAGCTGGCTTAACCAACTAGTCAATTCTGTCCAGAAAGCAGCTCAGGTATTTTTATGGAATGACCTAGTACAAATTGCATCAAAGCACTGGACCATGGGGAAGGAGCCAACACTCTGGGCCGAATCTGTATGCTCGCTCTTGTCGGCCCTACACAGTCCTTGGTCCTTGTTTATCTGGAGCCTGATGAGAACCAACAATAGTATCAGACAGAGCTCTTCTCCTGTGGAAGGAGATTAGAGGAAGGAAGGGTTGCGCTCTCAGAGTCTCATTCCTAAGACTTCAACCTTCCGCAAACCCCTTTAATTGCTGCAAGATGTGTTCAATACAGGACAGATCCTTGGAGTGACTAATGAA
Source organism: Suricata suricatta (assembly GCF_006229205.1). Lineage (NCBI taxonomy): Eukaryota > Metazoa > Chordata > Mammalia > Carnivora > Herpestidae > Suricata > Suricata suricatta. Next base: position 172,521,706 of record NC_043701.1, read on the forward strand.
GAGAGGAACAGTGCCCCTCTCCTAGCTGAAGACATAGATCTATGGTGCGTCTATACAGACAATCCGCTGCAGGATTGCCCTTCCCCCTAATACATACATGTTTTAAGGAAATCTGTTACTTGGGGCTCAGTGAATGACAGAGGGCTGCTTGGTTGGACGGTGACATGATAAGTCTCACCTGTAAAGGTGAGATGATAGTTTATCTTACGTAGTTCTCACTAATGCAAATGGGACGGGAGGCTGTTCCACAGTATTATGTATCCCCAGTATCCCCACCGGGCACCCCTTAGGAGGCTGCCTTTCCCCTAGATTCCCTGGAAATCTCTAGCTGTGACTTTGCCTTAAAATTCCCAAGGAGCTTAGTTTGGCCATGTTGTACTTTACCAAACCACCTACCCAAGAGAGGAGTCATCCACCCATTTCACAACTTTCCAGAGCTTTGTGTCCATGTTTAATCTCATCGACCCAAAGGGCATCAATGAATAGCAAATAAAGTAACGGAGGATTTACAATCCTGTCTAAAGTGGTTCCTTTTTTAATTTAAATATATTTTTTTAATTTTTAAGCCATCTCAGCAATTTTTAAGCAATCCCAATATGGCGCTTGAACTCACCATCCTGAGGTCAAGAGCCATACGCTCTACTGACTGAACCATCCAGGCGCCCCGAAGGTGTGGTTCCTAACCAAAGGGATTCCTGATCCATCATGAAGATTCTTACCACCATTTCCTGAGCACCTACTGCACTCCAAGTATTTCATATGTATTTTCTGATATAATCTTTATAGCATCTCTGAAAGATAAACAGCATGATCATATTTTAGAGATGAGGAAAGTGAGACTGATAACTTGTTGAGGGTCACAGTGATTTAAAAAAATGAATGAGCTGGATTCAAAATCTGGTCTCTCTTGTGGCAAAATCCAAGTTTTTCTCACTATGTGGTGTGGCCTTCCAAGAATGGAACTATTTGCTCCTCAAGAGTTTCTGGAAAATTGCTACAATGAATATACATATACACAAAGGCATTTGTTGACTCTCAGTTGAAACCTAGTTTCTCTGGCCAATGAAGGGAAAAACTGTTGATGACATAAACAAGACTAGGAAACTCTAGAAATGTTTACTGAGGAGCTACTAGACAGAAGCCATGCATATAAACAGGCCAGAGCCCCTACCTTCTACTGAAGAAATTAGGCATGTGTGCACCCATGTGCACACACACACACACACAACTGTAAGACAGAAAATACTTTATCAAACCATCAGCAAAAAGAGTATTACAGAAGTAAGCAGCAGCCCCAGAAGTTAACTTAGAGAGGAGGAGGTAACAAAGCAGAAGCAGAGAAGACGTACGGATGTGGAAATACAGAACATCTCTGGACGACGGACGCATCTTTGTGTTCACAGGGGAGAAGAGAATGGGAGGAGGCCAGAGGTAGGATGGGGCTAGATGACAGCTTGGGCAAGACTCTGAACATGTTATTAAGGAAAATTTGGACTTTATGTTCTATTTTCAAAATATTCTTCTACATTTTAAACTCATTCCATGGGGAGCCGTGAAGACTTCTGAACGGGGAAGAAGAAGGTTCACAGTTGTGTGTTTTGAGGGAATTCCTGAAGAAGGAATAAGGGACCATCAATGGCAGATGGGTCCTGGAGAAGGTGACCACGCAGACACCTGTCCTCAGGAGCTTTCCAAGAGCTCTGATATCTACAAGGCAGCCTAGATTTCCAGTCCCAGCCTTTTCGTTAGCCGGCTCTGTGGCATGAGTCAAGTTACTGCGACTGCCTGTACCTCAGTCCCCACACGTGTCCAATAATGTTGAACAAAATAATTGCTAACAACCCACATCTACCTCTACAACGTAATGATTCAAAGTTATAGATTTGGGGGCACGTGGGTGGCGATCAACTTCGGCTCAGGTCACGATCTCACAGTTTGCAGATTCAGGCCCCACGTGTGGCTCTGTGCTGACAGCTCAGAGCCTGAGCTTGCTTCTGATTCTGTGTCACCTTCTCTCTCTGCTCCTCCCCCATTCATGCTCTGTCTCTCTCTGTCTCTCAATAATAAATGTAGAAAAAAAAGTTATAGATTTGTATACACCACAGCAAATGCATCATATAAAAATTGGAGATAACTGTTAGTCCTAAGAGCACTTGAATTTTGTTCCAGAATCAAAGATATAATTTATATGAAGTGTTTTTGGGGGGCCTCTGGGTGTCAGTCCGTTCAGCATCTGGCTTCAGCTCAGGTCATGATCTAATGGTTCATGGGTTCAAGCCCCATGTCGGGCTCTGTGCTGACAGCTCAGAGCCTGAAGCCTGCTTCGGATTCTGTGTTTCCCTTTCTCGCTGCCCCTCTCCAACTCGTGCTCTGTCTCTGTCTCTCAAAAATAAATACACGTTAAAAAAATTTAATTTATATGAAGTGTTTTTTTCAGTGTGTGTATGTTAGTTAAGTCCAGGTGCAAGTTTTTTGTTCTGAATGCAACTTTGATTAAATAATGTTTTCCTTTCTTAAAAAGTATTCCCCTTCTCCCCTTTCCAGATTCTAGACCTTTGTCTTAACTAAAAACAGCTGCCAACCTTTTCCCAACTCACCTGCTTAGTGAAGAAAAATAATCTGTTGGCATATACCCATAAATTTAAATTCTAACTACAATATAAAAGCTAATGCCCTGGGACAGGCATTACTTCACATTTCCACAACACCTAAATCAAGACCTGGACACACAGGCTTATCTAAAGCTAATTCTACTAAGTTGTGAATCAACTTCACTTCCTTCTACAAACAGGGCCGTTTCAGAAAGATTTCCTTAAAACGTGGCCGTGTCTGCAGTGGACAAGTTGATGTTATTACCAGGATCCAACTGGGACCCCAATAGAGAGAGAGAGAGAGAGAGAGAGAGAGAGAAAGAGAGAGAGAGAGAGAGAGAGAGAGAGAGAGAAGGCTGACCCATCTCTTTCATTCTTAATGGCTCACTTCCTCTTCTTATCAACAAGGGTCCAGTAATTCAAACTGGTGCGAGTTTCAGGTAAGGGTGTTGGCCCCTTATACCAACCAGTCAACCCTGCTGTTGGACTCTGTAAACTGTTAAAATAAACATGTAAAAAAATTAAACATACTCCATACTGTTCAGAAATCATGTGAGCAAAAACACCAGCGATTTCACCCTCCTGGGAAATCTACATTACAGAGTATAATTTGGCAACCCTCCAGGATCCTGTCTTAAATAGCTGTTGGGTGATTTAAAGAGCTGAGTATTTTAGTGGCTTGACTTCTCTTTAAATATACACCATTTGAATGAATCCATTTATTGTAAATATCAAGGTATTGTATTTAAAATTTTGCATCTCAAAAAATAGTTCTCTGCCATTTTTCTTCGAACCTTTCATGATATTTAAATGATCCCTAATTTAAAAAAAATACTAATCCTAGTGTTTAATGATGATAAAGGACTTGTCTATTTCTGTAACAAATCAGAACAGAAGCTATTACGGAGTAATTAAACACTGCATTCAGCATAGATACGGAGAAAGTGAGAATTGCAAATTACTTTTTACAGCTTGTTCTGAAGTTTTCCGAAGTGGAACACATTTTAATCATTAAACTCGTCAAAGGTGGTAAAAAGTAATCAGGAGGGTTATGGGATAGTAAAGCGTTGGATCTTCCTAGGGCCTCCAACGAAGGGTTGTCACCAGTCTGAGGCCCCAACAGTCAGAGGTAACTGCTAGAAAGCCCACTTGTCATGTGTTTTCCTGCTTAGGGGGCCACAAAGGTTTCTGGCCTTTAATTAAATATATTTTGCTAGTTCCAGTCAAAGAACAAGTGACTTTAAGTTCAGGCCAGAATTCTAACAAGTCGTCTTTAGTTCTTTCCTGCTATTATTTAAAAGGTATAATTAATTTTAATTGAGTTAGTCAGCTCTCTGAGTACGCCTGGCAGTGTGTAAGCACACTGAAACATAAGAATTCCCTGCCTCACAAAGTTCCCAGGATTCATTCCCAGCATCCCAGAGCGATCCAGTTAGTGATTTCTGCAGGCAAACACCCTGGACAGACAGTGCTACAGCCCGGCTCCATCCAGCCCAGAAACTTCTTGGTATAAGCACCCACGGCTCACCATCCTCTCTGGTGACACTCTCCCCACGCTGCCCTGTTCGACCAGAAGTTCCCTCGAGGCACTTCCCTTGGTTCCTACTTCCCTTGACTCTTCTCACCAGCTCACCAGAGCCACGACCTATTAGCTGCCCCCTAACTATCAGCAACTCCCTCCTTTAAAGCCATCTGACCTACCCAACTGGCTCTTCTTTGAAAACTGAATCATCTAGGGGCACCTGGGTGGCTCAATCAGTTAAGCGTCAACTTTGACTCAGGTCATGATCTCATGGTTCATGAGTTTGAGCCCCACACTGGGCTCTGTGCTGACAGCTCAGAGCCTGGAGACTGCTTCAGATTCTATGTCTCCCTCTCTCTCTCTGCTCCTCCCCCACTTGTACTCTCTCTTTCTCTCTCTCTCTCTCTTTCTCAAAAATAATCATTAAAAAAAAACCCGGAATCATCTAAATACAGTTGATCTTGAACAACGCAAGGATTATGGGCACCCACCTCGCAGAGTAGGCAATTGGCATTTAATTTCTGGCTCCCCCAAAATTCAACTACTAATAGTTTAGTATTAAGTAAACTACTAATTTTTTAAAAATAGTTTATTACCAAGTTGGTTTCCATATAACACCCAGGGCTCTTCCCCACAAGTGCCCCTCTCCATGACCATCACCCCCTTACCCCTTCCCCCCTCCCTCTTCAGCCCTCAAGTAAACTATTAACTTTAATACTTACTAAGTAACTAGAAGCCTTACTGGTAACATAAACAGTCAATTAACACATATTTTGTATGTTATATGTAAAACCTACTGTATCCTTACAATAAAGTAAGCCAGAGAAAAGAAAATCATAAGGAACAGAAAATACATTTGTGGAACTGAACCATACAGAAAAAAAAATTCCCACATAAGCGGACCCACACAGATAAAACCCATGTTGTTCAAGGATCAACTATATTTTGCCTGGTTTCTTGTAACAAATACACTTGATTTTCATTTTCCCCCAACACATATTATGCACAAAGGCTTACCTTACACAGAAGGAGAAAAAAGAATTATATTCCTCAGACCTCACTGATCATGGCTTTGGAGAAGAGTCTGTCATTTACTATAATCAATGTTGCCTGACATGGATGACGGAAATGGTCAGCTGCAGATCAATTCATTTTCGAATGTGACTCCTTTTATCTCTTTCCCAGCCTCTGGATTAAATGAGCATCTGAAATCTATCTCCCTGCTCTTTGGAAGAAGGTAAAACTGTACTTGTGTTTATGAACCTGATGAATGCAGTCTTTTCGCACTAAACCAGAGCACAGCTCTGATTATTCTATGGCCGTTTTTGTCTTGGTTACCTTCAGGGAAAATGTCTACAAACAGGTTGTGTTTGTTTCCCTACCCAGTGAAACTTTTCAAGTGCTAGGAAGAACTCCTAACTATAAGAACCCATTCAATTCTCACCTGGATGGGGTCAAAACGACTTTTAACTGGACAGCATCTTGGAAATCTAGTGAAATAAACAAGAAGAAAAAAGAGGGGCGCCTGAGTGGCTCAGTCACTTGAGCGTCAGACTTCAGCTCAGGTCATGATCTCATGGTTTGTGGGTTCAAGCCCCACGCTGGGCTCTGTACTGACAGCTCAGAGCCTGGAGACTGCTTCAGATTCTGTGTCTCCCTCTCTCTCTCCTGCCCCACCCTCGCTCTCTCTCTCTCTCTCTCTCTCTCTCTCTTAAAAATAAACATTAAAAAGAACATAAAATAAAAAAATAAAGAAGAAACCACCTCCAACTGGTGTGGAGAAATAGGGGCTAGAATCCTAATGCCTAGCCAGTATCTTTCACCTAGGAATGGAGGTGTCTGAATCCTCAGGACAGCATAACCTTAAAATACACGGCAAAAGAGACCTCACTCAAGGGAGGTCCATCCATTCAGATCCAATTTAGCTAACTCCTCACAGACACGGGTCTGTAAACCTCACCATGCCCCCATTAGGTCACTCAGTGGCCTCGGACGATGCATTTGGCCTCTTAACGCCCCTCCTCCTAAATACAAACATTCTTTAGTGTAAAACACTACACACATATAAGAACTGTTTTACTCAGGGCCCCAGCATGGAGGCCTGGGGTGGCGCACGGATCAGCACCACTAACCAAGAGTAACATCAGGAAAATCTCAATATTCATTCTCCGGACCCATGCACCAGGCCATCTGTACCTCCCTCAGCAGACCGCCAAGCCAAACTCTCAGAGCTGGGCTACCAAGGCCAGACAAAGGGAAGAAGCACGCAGCTAAAACGGTCACTGCGGCGTATATGAAAACGTACGAGAAGCCAGAGTGTCCCCAGGCTGTTAAAGTTTCCTTCGCTGATCCAGTTCCCTTTCATAAGAAGTGAGTCTTAAGAGTGATAGGCTCATCCTAACAGTGAGTGAACTGTGCTTACAACATCTGATTAGATATCCAAACATCTTGCTAAGGTCCTGCACCAAAAGTCACTGCACCTCTGACATCGAGAAACGTCCTGTGTCCCGCACAGCCCCACCTCACGACCTACCTCCAACACGTGACACCCTCATCCAATCCAAGAAAGCAGATCTGGCCTGAGAAGGCTGCTACACAGTTGGTGAGAGAAGGTGGGGTCCACCACGATTTAGCTCCAGCAACTTTCCTTCCCCCAAACCAACAACCGACCACCCCACTTGTTATGGTCTGAACGTTTATGTCCAACCCAGATCCATTTTGTTGATGCCCCATCCCCCCCGACACAATGGTATCTGGATGTGACGGTATCTGGAGGTGAGGCCTTCGGGAGGTGATTAGGTTTACGGGAACTCCCTCATGATTACTGAGCTTATAAAAACCACCAAGGGGCTCGCTTTCTTTCTGTCTCCCTGCGCATGCACAAAGGAGTCATGTGAGCACACAGCGAGATGACAGTCACCTACAAGCCGAGGGAGAAGATTCAAGATGAAATCTACCTTGTTACTTGTAAATGGACCATGATAGATTTCCCAACCTCCAGAACTGTGAGAAACAAATGTCTGTTGGTTTCGCCACCCAGTTTATGGTTTTTATTATGGCAGCCGGTGCCTGGACACTACCTCTAGGAGCTTTGTCACTGCCCTAGGACAGTTACAGAGGAGGAGTCCAAAGAACCAAGCAATGAAGATCATCTCTGCTCTCTCTGATCAAGCAAGACCTTCCTTGGCTTTGGCCTTTGTTACAAGCACATAACCAGCAGGCCGTGAATATTGGCGCCCCCTAGTGCCCGCCTGGGATAACCACCCTTGCCCAAGATCCCAGGAGAGACCTGCCTCACAGTAGTCTGCACTCCCTCCCATGCCGGGTCCAAACAACTTTGGGCGCTTTGCCAGGAACCACAGAACTGGGAACAACAAGTCCCTTTCAGCAGAGAAAGGGGCCTGGGGTGGGAAATTTCCTTCCATTCCCCAAAAGAAGATTGCCAGTACCCTCTCGGAAGAGAAAAAGTGCATATGATTTCATATTTTTAAAAATTACCAAGTAAGAAACAAATTACTATGAAGAACACAAGCTAAATTAATGTGGTTCCTGATTTCCAGGAGGAAGGCGATTTAGGAAAAAATAGACCCAGAGGGGAAAAAAGATGATTAAAAGCAGACACTGATGAAAACTACAGAATAAATCCCCAAATATATACAAATTAAATGTACACTATGTGTATCTCATATGAGGGAAGGGGTAACTGTTAGAAGTAAATAACACATTTATTTAATCAAGAAAGGAAATGAAGGAGGAAAATGAAGATACACCCTCATCACCACCTCTGTGAGAGTTCTGTCTTCCCCCAAAAGCTGGTGTGCAAACTCATCGGTGCTTCTAGAACATTCTCCCCCACCCCCCACCAGCACATGGATTATATACCTGTCTTCGTCACTAAACAGGAAAAGTTTACTTTTTATATGTAACCATGTTGCAACACTATTGCCACCATGATCATGTTAGTAAAAACATAACCTGAGTGCTTATTTTGACCCAGGTATTAAGATATGTGCATTATCTCATCTAAACCTCACAACAAACTTACAAAGTTGTACTATTATTATTTCATACCAAAATACAAAAGAAAAAGGGAGTGAAGTCTCCTTCCCACTTCTGTCCCCGTATGCCACACCTCCTTCACATGGAACTATTGTTACTAGCATCTTATAATATCCATTTAGAGTCAATGTATATATAAGCCTCATGTTTTATACAAAAGGTATCATATTATGCAAGTTGCTCTGAACCTTGAAATTTTTACGGACCTCGGAGGCCACTTCTTTGTAGCTATACTGTATTCCACTCTGTGGTTGGACCATAAAATATTTAACTGCAGTTCTACCCATGGACACATGGAAGTTTCCATGATTACATTTTACAGATGAGAAACCAGAGGCTCAGAGAGGTTCAGTGACTTGTCACACAGCCAGTTATGGAGCAGAGAAGGGCTCACGCTGAGGCTGGTTAGATTCAAGCCGAAACTCTTAAGTCACTTGTATCGATTGCCCAGAACAACCCCTGGTGTGTAACAGACATGCCACAAATACCTGGGGAGTAGATGAATGAAGCAACTAACCAACAGCAAAAAAACAACAGCAAGCAGAACAATTCTGCTCCCTTTCCTGCACCCTTCACTTCTCCCACTGCGCTTCCTTCTCTCCCCAGGGAGCTCCGTCCACACAGCTCCACTCCTGGGTTTTATCAGGATGCTGGGGACCACGACGTTTCCAGCTCTTCCTGGGTCCTGCCTCATCCGCACACACTATTTTTATCTTTCTCAAGTCCTGGGTCAAGGACATGCTGGAATGGATGCAAGTGTCACCTCTGCTGGCCCAAGGCTCCCCAGGTCTGCTCAACAAGGTCACAAAGGAAGGGGAGAATGTGTTCCTGGGGGCAAACAACACCTGTGCCAGATCCCCGGGCGTCACACTGACACATCGGAGCATCACCGCGGATCAGATCGCCGACTTCACACCTCATCCCGGAGCCGCACAGCCGGCCTCCCTCGACAGCCCAGACCTCCTGAAACCCTTCAACTCCTTCCAAATGCACCGGAAAGCTGACACACGCAGCCCCCCTTTTACACTGTGTTTTACATTTGTCTCGGCCTTCCAATAAATTTAACACCAGAATTATATACAACATGTAAGAGCGTTCAAACACAGCTGACTTCTTCTCGGGCTCTTTTGTGAGCAGCTGCCAGGGAGGTGGGGGCATCTGACACTAGGAAAGCTTTCGGTGTCGGGGCCCCGGGGAAGGCTGGCCTGAAAGGTAACCTCCCTGTGACCTCACACGGTCTCCGAGTGGTTTACTTCTTCCGACTCTGAGTGTTGGAAGAAGACTGCAAACTTTGCCATCTGCTCTGAGCCCTCCAGCGCCTCGAAAGATGCGAACAGCTGCCTTCGGAAGGCCCAGACTTCAAATCACTCAGTATGTGCCACACAGCACTCCCGGTCCACATTCTCTGAACGTATTCCGTGTCCCTGCGCCATTTCTGGATGGTGATGGACAGCTCGGGGAAACTGACACCCACCTTTTCACGGACACTTCGCTGTCGTGTTTGATGACAAGAGATATTTATTTAACAAGGGCTCAGAATTACCACTGAATTGGTTGTAATCTGCTCAATGAAGGAATAATGTCTCTGCAATTATTCTAATCCAATACATTTAATCTAAAATCTATGGGACCTTACGGATTTTTCTGAGACAGGATATTTCAATCTCTTCCTCCACATTTAATTTTAAACTACTGACAATGACCATTCTTTTTAAAGGCTGCAATACCAGAAAAAAAAATCTATGTTATTTGCCCCTGTTGAAGGCTAGCTTGCTAGATAGGATTAGCACCTGCAAATGAGAAAAAGTGAGAAACTCTGAAAGCTTATGTGTTGCATCTTTTCATTGTGTTCACCGGGTGCAAACAGAGACCTATGGAATAGAAATCTCGAAGCATGAGTATCGTGAGCCATGTCCAACTAGATTAGAAGCAAATAGAACAATTTATTTTACTGAGATATCCAGAAAGGAAGAGAGAGAAATCAGCTAGCCAATCAATGAACAAACATGTTCATCTTCATTTGTGGGGTTTTCCACTAAAAATGTTTATATATTCACATTCTTCTTAACCCATCAAGTTGATAAATTTTGTTCAAACAAAGCCTGACTCTAAACACTGTTATGCTTTGCAGGCCTTGTATTTCTCGAGTTTCATGTATAGTCAAAATGCAGATCACGATGGAATAATTTCTTGACATTTTTATTTTATAATTATTATTATCACAGTGCAATTCTAGCGGGGCTTTGCTGGATATACATCAGAGGTGAGATTCTTTTTAAAGTAAATCATTATAAAATCTCCTTCCTTTATAACATGCTGGAAGTGCGGTGTCTAAAGGTCTTTTGGGAAAATAAATAATGGAAATTTTGTTATTGATCTCATGCAGAGGCAGTGAATCTAATGAGTTATTGTTATTTTACCCACAGCAAATATTACGAGGTCCAAAATAATAACATTCAATTAAAGAAAGCAAGCCAGATAGGATGTAAGATAAAAAGGTAACTTAACAATGAATTCTTTTCAGTACTTCCTAAATACTAATTTAGTCTTGGCATATATTTAGAATGAAATTCCTTTTAAAAAGCAGTTTCCCAGGCCACAGTAATAATTAAAACGATTATTTATCTTGCGATAGACAAATATCATCTTCAACAAAAGGAGGTTACTGGTCTTCATTAAAAGATAATTTATACTTGGGATTTTCTTTTAATCCAACAACAGGAACACGAAGTTAAGCTGATAATCAAGTCTCCTAGAATTCATCAAAATTTCTGAGTTAAATTTAGCAAAAATTGAAAGCAATTTTGAAAAGTGTTGCACAACAGGACCCTGTTAGCCCAGCTCCTCATTACATGAGTAGGGGGGCATCAGACAAAAAGGTCCCAACGGGTCCCTTAGAGCTTCATGAGATCCAGGAAATCACAGCACTTCAACCAGGGAAAAAGGACATCTCTGGCAGGTGTTCATCTGATTTCTCTACAATGTGCTACAAAAAGTGGGAAGCCATTGCATTTTAAAATTCTGTATCTGGTTCCTTAGGCACCAAGAAAATCCAAGTGACTTTGAGTTCTAGGAAGCAGCTGCCATAGTCTTAAGTCTTGGGAACAAAGCCCCTACTGTTGTGCCACAGGCTGACCTAACGCACCCACTTTTACTCCCATCCCTGTGACGGTGACAAACTGCTCCGCCAGTCTGCTGCTGGGCCAGGACACCTCCTATTCAACACCAGGATCCTTCCCCCATTTCAACCTTGCCTCCCGCATCCGCATTCGCATTTGGAGCTCAGGTGGTGCTCCACCCACGTCCCCAGGCAGCAGAAGGGCAGAGTGACACCTCAGCACCAAATGACTATTTTCTTTCTCGTAACCAGTAACAAAACCAGACTCACAAGGTGGCATTTTCTAGAGTGAATTTCTCTTCTAGAGCTCGGGTCCTAGCATGTCTCAAAAAAACAAAGCACCTAAAGAAGCAAATGACTGACTCACTTTGTTTTTGTTGTTCTATTTTTTTAATTTTTTTTTTTGAGAGAGAGAGAGAGACAGTGCGAGCAGGAGAGGGTCAGAGAGAGAGAAGGAGATACAGAATCTGAAGCAGGCTCCAGGCTCTGAGCTAGCTGTCAGCACAGAGCCTGATATGGGGCTCGAACCCATGAACCGTGAGATCATGCCCTGAGCCGAAGCCGGACGCTCAACCAGCTGAGCCACCCAGGCGCCCCTCACTTTGAACTTTTGTCCTTCGTGGCCACCTGATAAAACCACCTGCTCAGAGAAGGGCTTCACATAGGTGGGAAACAACTAGAAAGGGTATGTCTATCTACCCTTCACTCACCACACTGAGCACAGGGAACTTCCACCTGCTTTTCTAACTAACCCATTAGCCCAAGCTGCTGGCTGAAGAAGATAGATGAAATCACACATCTCTGCAGCCTGGCATTGCACACAAATGTCTGCACAGTGAAAGGAATAAATGAATGAATACCTTTGGTCATGGTGAAACATAAACAAATTGATCTTTCCTTTTAAATATGGTTAATGCAATAAAATATACCTTGAAGGGCAAAAAAAAAGTGAAGATCAGCTTCAGATAAAGTGCTCACTGTGTCAGGGATGACACTAAACTTTTAATCTTGAAGGCGATCCTATAAAGTAGGTACAATTAAGATCACCCCACTTTACGGATGGCAAAACTGAGGCTTAAGAGAAGTTATGATTATCCAGCTAAGACTTATGGAGCTGGAACCTAACATGGAGCCATCTGCTCCAGACCTCATGCTCTCAATCACTGTGCTGAAGTGATTAATAGATCAATAAAATGGCTCTCGGTCTTCAGAAACAAGTCCTTACTTAAGATGCACCTATTTTCACGTAATGGAAAATTTATAATTTCATAACACGTTGGATTTCCAAAACGTGTGGTTTTGCAAAACAATCCTCTCAGATACTGAAGTGACAGAGTGTCTTTTGCCAGAAGAACTTAAAGAACTTTGAAAACCAACAATGGGAAGAGAAAAACCAATTCACACATTTCCAAGAACCTGTCACCAAGAGGATCACGGTCCCCATGCTTTCATCCAACTATCTTGTGAGCATTTCAAATTGCCTGGAAGAGACTGAGAAAACAGAGAGGCCTTGGAGAACCAAAGCCTGTCAAAACAAATCTCAAACACACAATTTCTCAGTTCTTACACTGCCTTCATTCAGATGCAAAAATGCAGAGTCTCAGAAGGTCTGCGGGGCCTCCCCGCTGAGTATCTCTGCATTGTCTCCCTTTACCAGATTAGCATCCTCAGCTGATGCACGCACCAGCTCAATGGGCATTAATACATATTGCCACACGAGGCAGATGAGCTTGGGAAGGGAATTAAAATGCATTGGCTCAGATTCCACATTGGCAGTAAATGGAGACTCATCAGATGCAGGTACCATCTGGAACCAATACGATGGTCAAATTGGCTATTTCTCCAAACATGGCAGTGTTTGCCATGCGATCTGTGATCATTAGATACAGGTGAAGACCAGCTTTTTTTATGTGCAGGATTTCATAGCATTAGCTCGATTACTGTCAGTTGTTTTCTGACGCTGCCTAGACATTTCACTGGATCCAGAAATAAGTTTCTTCAACCCAAAGATGAGGAAGATCGACTTGCTACCCCACCGTTTTCACTGGAAGGCAGCAGGTCACAAGGAAGGGCCTGAAAAATGGGTTCAAGCACACAAAACTCCTGAGCAGCGGTTCAGATCTTGAAAAATGGTGATTTCCAAAAAGGAGACTTAAAAAAAAAAAAAGAATGTCAATCACACAACAGCTGTGTTTACACACACACAGTGAAGTGGAAAACGATGGCAATTACTCAGATGATTTCAATCAAAACATCCCCTCCACTGAAATATCCAGAAATCTGAAGCTATAACATGGGGAATTCATGGTTTTTGGCTTGGATTATCCAGATAATTGCTTCATCTCCTCACTGTTCTTATTTAGACATAGCCTAAAACCCATCCTGTGCTTTGGCAATTGAAAGTGCAATTATTTGCAGATGTACATACTTAGGGACACGAGTGTCTACGGTTACAATTATGCGCAGATGTACCTCGGCATAGACCAGAATCAAGTCTGCAGTTATAAAAACCGATTTTGAAAATTTGACTCCGAACAGAGATTATGCCTTTTAAACCCCATCCCGTATAAAAAGTCACTTAAGCAAATAACAACAATTTGTCCTCAAAAAAAAACAACCCAACCTATCTACAATAAAATATGTCCTTCAAACTGCCATACTTTGATCCTTTTATTACTTGGGGAGAGAAAGTATCCACGAAAACAGTTTTAAATAACAAAGCACCCCTTCAAAAACGTCCCTCTTTCCACTTCACAAATCACATTCCCATCAAATGTATTTTCTCAAATCAACTAGAAAAACTACCACCCTTCTAAATACCACTTCTCGCTTTGATTTTTGAAACAATCTACTTCATCCACCTCCCTAAAAAACAATTCCCATCATTTCCTATGTGACATTTAAAATCTTACTACATTTATGCCTCCTAAATTTAACTTACTTTGTAATATATTCTCCAACTACAGAATCGGTTCAAATACTTGTATCACAAAGAAGAGAGGCAGAGAATACCATTAACTTAAATTCGGCCCCAAACTATAAATTCATTTTAATTAAAGATATGTGATAAGCACACATGCTGAAAGCAATGAAGGCGGGGGGGGGGGGGCATGCCAGAAAAAGAGTTATCTTGTGCAGAGAAATTGAAAATTGCGGGAAGAATCCAGGAACCCAGGGAGGCCTCTGGAAATCTTCTGTTTGCAAACTTTTATCTAAGCAGGCTGGTTAAAATTTGGTGCTTCTCATTTAGGGTCAGTATGGTAGTGTGCACTGATCCAGGTATTCAACCCCCCACATACAACCCCTGAGAAAACAGAAAAGGAAAAACAGAAAATACTAGATGTCATATAATAGCAATATAACAATATTGCTTACGAGACAATGATTTTCGGCTTGGGCTGCACATTTTGTATCACGTGGGAGCTTTCAAAAATCTATGGGGGTGGGGTCCAGGCAGCAGAACACTAGAGTTCCCTGGTGATTCCAATGTGTAGCCCATCTTGAGAACATGACAGGGACATGAGAGAACAGCCACCTGTTTCATAGTCACAGGCCCTTGGCCAGGAAACTCTCAAAGACCTCCCTGCCCTGAAACCAGTGGCCCGGAAGGTTCAGATCTTGAAAACAGGCCCAAAGTATCTCTGCTCACTCCCTGGGGAAAGAAGCTTGAGTGTTGTAAGACTGTGGATTCCTGAGGCTGTTCTTCCCATGATGTGTGGATTCCAAGCCAAGGAATTCATTTAAAACTGGCCCATAACCCATGAAACCAGTAAGGCCCAGCCAAACAAGTATAGATGACTTCAAGACTCTGTGGTATTAAATGTGGTTTCTGAAGCAAGAGGGGGCAATTTTTGAAGGGGTTTTTTATCATTAAAAACTCTATTTTCATGGACACGTCCTGTATTCAAATAATGAAAGAAGCAAAGTAGGATAATTTTAAAGGACATGTTTCATTGCATATGGATTAGCTTGGGGCGGGGGGGGGGGGGGACAAATGATCATCACCTGCTTATGTGACTTCTTAGAGAATGTAGAATTGAAAAGAAATCATCTCTGGTTTCAGTCATATTTTCAAAACAGATTTCCAAACCATCAGACTTGACTGGTGTACACTGAGCTACACCACCTTCAAGATCTTTTGTAGGACTCCCAGGGAAAGCAACTGCCACTGAAGATGAACTTACAATTGAAACAGTAATACATACAGCAAAATAAACTCAAGATAGAGTCTGTAGGGGCAAAACAAAATGGGAGGAAAAGAGAAAAGATCAATCAGAAAGGAGCTTTAAGAAAATATGTTAATATGTTCAGTGAGATAGAAGCAATGGAAACCACAGAACATGTCTCATAGAAAAGAATAAAATGAATATATATATAATATATTCATATATACATATATGAATTATGAAATGAAAATATATAGCTGTTGAAGTAAATAACTCAATAGATGGATTCAACAAAACCCGAAAGGGTGAATTTACTAGGAAGGCAGGGCCTATACACCTGACTCAAAGGGTACCTCAGAGACATAAAGAAATGGAAAATCTGAATCCAGAGTTCTTAGATACAGAAGAAAGAATAAGAGCTCTGTCTCACAGAAGTTCAAAAATAAGAGAATCTGAGAGAACAGAAAAGGATTAGAATAATCACTAAATTTTCCAGAACTAAACAAAGATACATGTATCCAGATAGAGGAATAAAAAAATCAATCATACCTAATATCAAATAGGAGAAATTTAAAAATGACACCAAACTAAATATCCATGAAATCTGTGAACAAAAAACAATGGGGAATTCTTAAACTATTGGAAAGAAAACAATAAAAAGATAGCTCAAAGGAATAACAGACTGACAACAGACTTTGCATTAGCAACAACAGATACCAACTGACAGTGGAATGGTGTTGCAAAATTGCTGAACGAAAATAATTACCAAACTAGAATATTATGATACCCTGGTAAATTTTTCAAGAATGAAGACAAGGGGCACCTGGATGGCTCAGTCAGCTAAGCGTCCAGCTCTGGATTTCTGCCCAGGTCATGACCTCACGCTTTGTTAGATCGGGCCCCGAATCAGGCTCCACGCTGACAGCACAGAGCCTGTGTGGGATTCTCTCCCTCTCTCTCTACCTTCCACCTCTTTCTCTCTCAAGATAAAGAAAATTTTAAAAATATAAAAAGAAAAATAAAAAATATTGATGGAGGGCCATTTGTAAATAAAGTCAATCCATTTAAAAATGATGAAGACTATATAAAGATACTTTCAAACATAAAAAAACACAGTGAAACACATGTACGATAAAGGAAAAAGATATGTACCCAAAATATACTGAGAACTCTTAACACTTAGCAATTAGGAAACAAACTACCCAATTGTTAAAACAAGGCGAAATCCTGACCAGATGTCTCACCAAAGAAGATACACAGGTGGCAAATGAGCATCTGAAAAGATGTTCAACATCACAAGCCACTAGGGAATTGAAAATTAAAGGAACACAACCATGAGATGAACCTATTAAAATGGCTAAAATCCAAACACCTGATGATGCCAAATGCTGACGAGAGGACAGAGCAATAGGAACGCTTGGCGTTGCCAGTGGGATCACAAATGGTACAGCCCCTTTGAAAAACAAGTTTGACAGTTTTTGCAAAGCACAGACCTAGAATATAGTCTATCAATCACACTCTTATGTATTTATCCAAAATTAGTTGAAAACTTATATCCACACACACACAAATTTGAACATAAATATTTACAGCAGCTTTATTCACAATCTCCACAAACTGAAAGCAACTAAAGCTAGAAGGAAGACATCCTTCAAGAGGTCAGAGGATAAACAAACTGTGGTACATCCAGACAGTGATGGGATGTTGTTCAGTGATGGAAAGAAATGAGCTATTAAGTCATGAAAAGATATGGATAAATCGTAAGTAGAATTGCTAAGTGAAAGAAGGCAATCTGAAAGACTGCATGATTCCAACCACATGCCATTCAGGAAAAGGCAAAACTACAGAAGGAAATCAGTAAAAAGATCCGTAGTTGCCAAAGGCTCAGGAGAAGGATGGATAAACCAATGGAGCAGAGATGGTTTCTAGAGCAATTAGACTATTCTGTATGATACTGTAGCTGTGGATAAAGGACATTCTACATTTGTCAGAACCCACAGAACCAAACAGCATAAAGAGGAATGGTAATGTATAGCACACACTTTAGTTAATAATAAGGTATCTGAAAGGTAGCTGAAAATGAACTGAGAGTTGAAGGGGAAAGAGGAGGGGGGAAAAGAGGTGGTGGTGATGGTGGAGGGCACTTATGGGGAAGAGCACTGGGTGTTGTATGGAAAACAACTTGACAATAAAATATTGAAAAAAAAAAGAATAAACTATGGTAAAAAAAAAAATAAGGTATCAATACTGGCTCATTAATTGTAACAATGCACCACACTGATTCAAGAAAGAGTCAGGGAGGAAGATACATGTGGACTCCCTGTGCTATCTGCTCAATTTTTTGTAGATCTAAAACTGTTCTAAAAACTACAGTCTATGACTTGGAAATTCCAAGAAGAAAATGTTTATAAAGACAATGATTACTATGCACAGACACTTGACGAAGTAACTATTAAAAAATACACATCTGCAGGGCACCTTGGTGGCTCAGTCGGTTGAGCGTCTGACTTCAGCGCAGGTCATGATCTCGCATTTCATGAGTTCAAGCCCCACATCAAGCTCATTGCTGTCAGCCTGTCAGCAGAGAGCCCGCTTCAGATCCTCTGTCCCTCTCTCTGCCCCTCCCCTGCTTCTGCTCTCCCAAAAATAAATAAATATTTTAAAAAAAAATTTTTTTTTACTGTTTTTATTTATTTTAGAGAGGGAGAGAGACAGCATGAGCAGGGGAGGGTCAGAGAGGGAGGGAGACACAGAATCCAAAGACAGGCTCCAGGCTCTGAGCTATCAGCACAGAGCCTGATGTGGGGCTCAAACCCACAAGCCGTGAGATCGTGACCTGAGCCAATGTTGGACACTTAACCGACTGAGCCACCCAGGTGCCCCAATAAATATTTTTTAAAAAAGAAAGATACATATCTGCAAAAAGGACACCGACCCAGAGGGATTAGCAGAGAAACTGGTTTGGTAGGTTAATAATTTGAAAATGTGCTCATTTACTTAAAAACAAAATATCGTTTTGGAGGATTTAAAAACAAGGTGAAACTGTATGTCTCCTTGAATGATTCGTGAATTATATCTCAATAAAACTGTTACCCAAAAAATGTGAATGGCCCAAAAACCCCAGAAGTTCTGTAGGATAAATCCCCCCATATAGGCACAGAGAGGTATTATTTATAATCTCAAAAGCAAGGAACTAACCCAAACGCCCATCCAGAGTTGAATGCTATTCATGGAAATACCTATGTGGTAAAAGCATAATATGGACAGAGTGAACAATAGCTCCGTGATTACTGAATTCCAGAAAGGCAGAGAGGAAGACATCTGCTCAGAAGAGCAAAAGGCATTTCAGAGTTACTGTGTCCAAAATAGAAGCCTAAACCCTCAACTCCCAATGCAAAAATAATACTCACCTCTGGTCTTCCCCACCTCAAAAAATGGAACCATCATTCAACCAGGTAAATGACAACACCAAAACTGGCCCGTAGTCATCCCTGACTCCTCTTTCTCTCTTACCCCTCTACCCAACCTCCATCAGTACATCTGGGGCACTGCCTGGACCTGCTTATCACCAACGCAGTGCAAGTCCCATCGGCTCTGGAGCTGATGCTGCAACAGTCTTCTAATCAGGTTTTCTGCTTCTTCTCTTGCCCTACAAGAGCCAAGACCTGCAATCCAAAGATATTTCTAAAACATGGATAAGATTATGCTATTATCCTATGGAAATTCCTCTAGTCTCTTCAAGAGCTTCTCATCACACCTGAAATAAATCCCAGTCTTTATCACGGCCCATAAAGTCTGCCAGCCAATGGGTGACCAGCCTTTTACTGGCTCTCCTACCCCCACTCACTGCACTGCATTCTGACCTGTCATCTTGTTCCCTGGACCCACCTGGCCCACCCACCTCCACTGGTCCCGGCCACTGGCTGCTTCTCAACCTCAAAGGCTCTTCACCAGATTTTACTGTGACTTTTGGCCAAATGTCTCCCCAGAGGGGGCTTCTACTATTTAAAATAGTGCCCACCCTCTATTACTCTCCACCCCTAACTTCCTCTCTTTGTCTTCATTACACATTATCATCTTTCTCCCCTCCAGAAGGAAGGAGGCTCCTTGAGGGCAGGACCTTTATCTGGCATGTTCCCACTGTATTCTCAACAGAGAGAACAATGTCGGGCTCAAAAAAGGTGCTCAGAAAATAATTTGCAGAATTAATCAACTCCTCAGTGATGCTTTTATAGACTTCAGTTTTACCTACAGTAGTTCCTTTTTTAAAAAAAATTGTTTTCATATTTATTTTTGAGAGAGAGAGAGAAAGCCTGAGCAGGAGAGGTGCAGAGACAGAGGGAGACAGAATTGGAAGCAGGCCCCAGGATCTTACCTGTCAGCACTGAGCCCACTGTGGGGCTTGAACTCATGGACCATAAGATCATGACCTGAGCCAAAGCTGGACACTTAACTGAGCCACTCAGGTGTCCCACAGTAGTTCCCTTTTAAAAATATATGAGGCAAATTGGGCATTCAATGGTGTGTTTCAAAGGCTGAATCAGACAGATCTATGGACTTACACTCCTCTGAAACATGGTCCAGGTGGAGTGAGGGAGAAGGGGGAGAGCAGAGAGCAGCCACAGAGCTGGAGAAGAAGACAGTGGGTCTCTGCGGTGGTCAGAAGATGGCGAGGCTTTGCCTTTCTCCCATGGTGAGGGTGGGGCCAAGTGCCCCAAAGTCTCTAGACCTGGGCTTCACCTAGAGCATGCCAGGTTTGCTCCGATCAGGTGAGAAGGGGGACAGCCACTGATTCCCCAGGAGACTTAAAGGGCATGGAGGGGACGCGCTGCCCACAGAGGACGGGAGGTAGCCGACCTTGAGAGGACCTCAAATCCCCAGCTGGTAGACAGCTTCAACAGTTCACATCTCATCTTGGACAGTTTAACCCAAAGCTCCCTCAGGCTCCTTCTGGCCCCAAAGTTCTAGGTCTCATTGTTTCAAACTGTCTTGAATCTGTATCTCTTCCCACAGTTGAAGGAAAATCAGAACAACACCAAAAAGCAACCTGTTTTGAACTTGAAGTTCACAAAGCATTTTGCCACGTGTCATTTCAAGCAAGCCTCCAACAAGGCTGTAAAGTACTGGTGGGAAGGTATGCATGTCAGCCCAGGTCACAGCTGAGGCTGGGAGAGTGGAGGGGCCAGCCTAAAAGAACGAAGCAGTCTTTGAAAAGTAAATGAATCAAATCCCTTGTACACCAGCACTTGTGTTCTAGAAGCTTCTTTTTCACAGATGGGTGTAGTTGGTCCCCAACTGTGACAATGATGACAATGGCTGAGCAAACCACACAAGCCCCATGGTTCCTGCCACAGTACACTCAGATGTTTGGGCACAGAGACTGAGTGTGCAGGCCTGCCCCTCCCCAGGAGTCCTACCCAGCCTGAGACCAGCTCTTCAGTCTCATCTCACACTGGCCTTCCCCAGGGCCTGCTCCTTCATACCACTGACCTTGCCCTTCCCCTGCCTGGAGTGCTTTTCCCACCCAGACCACATCTGATCCCTATTCCAGGCTCTTACAGCACCACGAGCCCCTTCCTGAGGGTACTTGCTACACTTGGGATTTTCTATATATGTGTGGCTCTCTCCCCAGCTAACTATAGGTCTGTGAAGGCAGGGCCAATCTGACTTTGTCCACTGTTCTATCACCAAGTACCTGGTCAGGGATGGCCCGTGTGAGGCTGAGGTGTCTGGAAATGCTGAGGGCCTTTTGTGACCTTGAGGGAGAAGTGTGGAGCTTCTGGAAGGTGTCACTCTTCCAAGGAAGAGTTGACCCTGAGGATGATACCCTAACACAAATGATCCAAGACTGAAGGTCAAGTCATGTTCTTGGGGCACCTGGGTGGCTCAGTGGGTGAAGTGTCTGACTCTTGATTTCACCTCAGGTCATGATCTTATGGTTCATGGGACAGAGAGCACAGAACCTCCTTGGGATTCTCTCTTTCCCTGTCTCTCTTTGACCCTCCCCCTGTTGCACACACATGCCTTTCTCTCTCTCTCTCTCTCTCTCTCTCTCTCTCTCTCTCTCCCCCTCTCCCCTCTCCCTTCTCAAAATAAATAAATAAACATTAAAAAAAAAACAAAGTCATGTTCTTGGGGACAGTGCCAGGAACCTGCCCCACCTCTGGATATATCATAAATTCCAAGAGCTAACAATTTCCTTTTGTTAGGCAAGCCCGTTAGAGGTAAGCTTTCCAGCATTCATAAAAGAAAGAATCCTAACAGACGTACCTGTCCCACAAGACTACAAGCTCTCTAAGAGCATGACTGTGGACCCTTCTAACCTATTTCATAAGCCCTTGGCACGAAACACCACCTGGCTCACACTCACTGCGTATTCATTCATGTGTTCATTCAACAAATATTTGCCAAGTGTATACTATGTGGCTTCCTAGGGCTGGGTCCCGAGAAGTGAACAAGGCAGACAAGGTGAGGTCTTTGCTTTCATACAACTTGACGTTCTAGTGAGAGAAATAGACAAGCAAATCAACAAAACTGTTCTGGATAGTGGTAAGTCCTATGAGGAAATGAAACAGGAAGACATAATAAGGAATGGGGAAAGGGAGAATACTTAGCTAGGTGGTTGTGGAAGCCTTGGTTGAAAATGGCAAGGATGAGTCAGCCAAGTGAAGATGACAGGAAAGAACATTCCAGACAATGAGGGGAGCCAGAGCAAAGGCTCTGAGACAGAACAGGCTTGATGTGTTTGAGGGGCAGCAAAAAATGCAGAGTGACTGAAGAGTTCCTCAGTCTTCTGGAAAAGAATGAGACAAGATGAGGCCAGAGAAGTGGGCAGGGAGCCAGTTATTTAAGAATTCCTTTTCAGAGGACAGTCCAGATGCCCTCAGGGACAAAGTCGTCACCCCTGCAAGTCTCCCCACCCCCCAGGCCTGTTTTACTTGGACATTCTGCATATGCCTACTGAGGGCGGAGAAAGAAGTGTGGGACTCGGCTCCTAGACCAGTTCGTCCCTTAACCATTCCAGTCTCCGGTTCTGTCATCCATGCATCAACCAAGACCTGGACTTGGTGATCATAAAAGACTCCTTCAACTCCAATATTCTATAATCATTTATCTCTGCATTGTCTTTTCAAAAAAGAGACACATCGACAGGGAACAGGAACCCAGCCCCCAACAAAGATCCGTCACCGAAGAATTACATTTTCAAGGTAACAAGACAAAGCTGCTCACTTTGGTTACACACCCAGACAGAGTCTCTGTGTAAGGACACGAGTCTAAACTAAACAGCTTCCATGACAGGTTTTAAGTTTCCCCTCTGATCTAGAAGGCCTAGGTTTCAGTTCCCCAAAACTAACAGGCAGTTACACATTGCCTAGAGCAAGAGAGACCACCTTCGCAACACCCAATCAGGGAAGGCCAGCTACCACTCTCCACATTCCTAAGGGTGAGGCCTGCAGGTGGAAACTTTAGATAGGACCCTGTGACCTAATGTTAAAGTTAACCTGATAGTCGCCGAACAAGACCCTAGGCTCGCCCTGTAATTGGTTGATTTTAAAGGTACTCTAAATGTTGTAATTGGATCCCGCCAAAAGTAACGAACACTCTAGACAATGCGAATGGTTCAATCTGCTGTCAATAATATTGTATAATAATGACTAGATCACTGTACCTATGTCACAATTTCTTGTAACTCCCCCTCCCCAAACCCCATAAAAACCCTGCTCAGCCCCTGTTCGGGATTCACAGCACAGATCCACTGCGCCGGAAAAGTCTGTGAGTCTGAGTTCGAACCCATAATAAAGCCCTTTGTCTTTGCATGCGCGACTCGGTCTCCCCGGTGGTTTCTGGTCATTGGGGAATACTGAGAACTGGGCATTACATCTGATTCAGACAGCTGCTCTCTTCTCATCAGGAGGGGGAGATGCGGGGGGGGGGGGAATGCAGCCATGGATGTTTTTTGTATAAGTGACATGGGCATCCCCAAAGGCAGATGCAATGGCCCTGAAGCCTCTTACTGCTCCCACTACCAAACCCCTCTGGCCATAGCTCTCTGATGGAACCGCTGGGGGTGGCCTGTACCCCATCGCTGGTCCCCTACTCTGGGCAGCAAGAGGTGATCATCACTCACAAAGAGACACGGGTTCCCAGCAGCCTGGCATCCCTGTTCACGAAGAGTGCACCAGCCTTCTACCCACCTAGAGCCCTTTGTGCTCTAATGATGTACTTCGGCCACTGATGAGAGTGGTCAGTTCTTCCATGACCTTTAGGCCTCACGGCAAAGTCACCTCCTCACAGATTCCCTCCCACTTCCTTGTGTAATGGGATTTCCCTTTCCTTTCCATTTGCTGTCACAAAGGTCTGTCTTCTTCAGAGTACTTACTGCCATAAAAAAACACTTGTTTTAATTCATTACATCTCCTCTGCTAGTCTGTAAGCGTCATGAGTTCAGGGGCCTCATCTGTCTTGTCCATGTCCAAGCCCTCAGGATCTAGCACCAAGCCGAGCCCACAAAAGGTTGCCTTGGTAAATATTTGTTGGTATTTTAAAAATTTCAAAGTTTCATCGATGATCTGTTGAAGTCATCCAACAGACAAAGCACGGAAGGGCCCATGGCAGGTCAGAATAGAAAGTTCCTGGGGAAGTCATCCGGTTGCGTGCACAATTCTCAACCAACACAGCCAGGGCAGGGACAGCTATCAGAGTATCGGACCCTCCCCCACAGGACAACGACAGCAGAAACGATGAGAACTTGCTAGGTTAGGACCACTGGTATGACCCACATACCGTGATTTGCCAAAGAGAAACAGAAGGGTCTAGCCAAAGAATGCAACTTATTTAACGGAACCTTCAGAGACTCAAACCCAGGGACCTGACACACGCCAAGAATTTCTCAAGTCCCCAGGGCCAGTCCTCTGGGAGTTTAAACACCACAGTCTCTGGTATTCCATTACTAAGTTGGTGGGGCGGAAAGCTGGTGGGGAGGAAAATGTGCCAACACCCGCCTCCACGCTCAGCATGTAGAGACTCATGAGGTCCTCCAACTGAGATGGGGCCACGTCCATGGTCAGGGTTTGCAAAGCAAAATCACCAGTCATTCAGGTCGGCGGGGGAGGTATGTGTCTGAGGGGAACACAGATAAAGGCTGGATGATCAAGGGGAAGGTGCTGGAAAGGGCAGGCCAGGGAGGCCACTGATTTGTCATCATTCTGTATTCTAAGAGACAGCTCAGAAGAAATGGAAAACAAGACAAGCTTTTTTTTTTTTTTTTTT
Organism: Suricata suricatta; assembly: GCF_006229205.1. Classification (NCBI taxonomy): domain Eukaryota; kingdom Metazoa; phylum Chordata; class Mammalia; order Carnivora; family Herpestidae; genus Suricata; species Suricata suricatta. The sequence goes on from NC_043701.1 coordinate 172,546,432, forward strand.
TTTACAATTACCAAATATAAAACCTTGAGTATAAATTTTTCTATTTTGGGGTTTTCTAAACAACATTTAACTTAGTGTTTTACATCTAGGATAAATATTTGCCCGGAATTTCTGGCCCACATCAGAATGCTTATCTAAAAAGTTGCTTGGTCCTGCTCTTAGCAGGAAAATTCTGCATTCGAGGCAGGATGCTCACCCTGCGTGTGAACCCACAATACCTCTTCCTCCCTCCATCTCCAGGGTACACCGCAACATGAGCCGAGCGCCAGCTGGAGCTGCATAAGAGCCCTTTCTGGAAGGTCTATCTGTGTACGCTGCACTTTCTCTTAATTAAGGGAGAGGGTGTGGAGGAACAAGTCAATGACTGACCCTCCGCTCAGGGTGCCAGAGCACCAGCTCTGCCGGGCTGCGGGGACGCTGGGGAAAATTAAGTAACCATAAGGCAGGGCTGCAGATTATAACTAGGGAGGCACACAGCGGGCACATACCATGTGGTGTGGCCGCCCTGTATCAAAGAGGAAACAGGTGGTGGGTCATCTATCATTCATCTCAAGATCGCAACAACTAATGCATAAGAGGGTCTGCAGAAGCAGCTGGAAAGACAGGACAAGGGCCATGTCCATGCTCACACACGCCCTCCCCGAGTGCAGTGAAATGTCTTGAGGCCAATGAGCGCCTTCCATCTTTTCAATGAGAATTTCTATAAGGGCGACTGGGTGGCTCAGTCAGTTAAGCGTCCTACTTTGGCTCAGGTCATGATCTCACAGTTCAAGAGTTTGAGCCCCACATCAGGCTCTGTGCTGACAGATCCTCTGTCCAACACGCTCTCTGCCCCTCCCCCACTCTCTCTCTCTCTCAAAAATAAATGAGCATTAAAAATTAGAACTTCTATCATTTTGAAGCCCCCACACAATGTGTTATACACACACACCACTGAGATCACAACCTCACAGTGACTCTGCGGAGTAGATATTATCTACATCTGACAAATCAAGAAACTGAGGCAGAAAGAAATTAAATACTTGCCTAAGTCATGATCGGATGAAACCCGGATGCAAACCCAGGCCTGACTCCAAATCCACATTCTTTCCAGGCATTTCCACCACAACACTTCTCCCTCCAGAATAGAAAAACACCTCCCTCAGATGCCCACAGGCCTCCTCCTCACCCCCCAGGTCAAAGAGAGAAGGCAAGCTTAATAGGGAACTTGCCAGACTTCTCACCAGAAAGTCTTGATGGAACTATCCCAGCAAGCAGTTGGATGGATATATTCTAAAAAAGAGAGTACAGACCACAGGGTCCTCTGAACCCCACGCAAGGAATATGGTCAAAGCAAAGGACTCAGCGCAGCACCAGCACATCAATGAAAGCCAAGACCGCGAGAGCACCCATAACCTTGGTGGCCCAAGGTCAGTCCCACCACTCATGGTGGGCACTCAACAAATTAAACCAGGGTCAAGAACAGGAAAGCCTCTGGGAAAACTTCTGGCCAAGTGCAGAGACCTCTTCCTAAATCTCCCTAAAATTAGAAAGCTGTCATTTTCCCCATTCAAATACAAACTAGTGCTTGGACCACAGGTAGCTGAGAATCCATCTTGTATTTGTTGCTTTTGGTCTTGACCTAAGAATCCAACAGGCAACAAACAGAGTAACATGCAAGGAGCTAGGCCTTCGGAGAAGATAAACCTGGCTGGAGTTTAGGATCTTCCACCAACTAGCTGTGTGCCCTCAGACACACCATTTGACTTCTCTGAGTTTTTGGTTTCTTCTTATGTAAACTGTGACTGATCCTCCCCACCCCCATTCCGAGCCAATACTCTGGGCTGTTGTGAGGACTAAATGAAATAACCTATGAAGGGATCTCGCACCCTCCTGCTGGGCAGCCAGCAGGCATTTCACAATTAATGTCTTCACAACTGCTCCCTGAAAACCACGGCCAGCTTTGACTCTGACCTCTGGGCTGGGACTGGAGGAGGAGGCATCTCAGAAACATGCCTGGGGGCCATCACAGCTCGACCTTCAAACCTGAAGAGGCTTATTCTGGAGAGCTCGCTCTTAGCTGGCAGTGTCTGTTGTCGTAAGGAGACCTTGTCCCAAGAAGAGTGCTCCAAGAGCCAGATCCTTGGTCGAGGTACACGTGACAAACCCGCCAGCATTGAAAAAGCAGCTGCCACCAAACCCAAAAGTAAGTCATTCCCAGGCAATGCCCTTCTGGGAGAGGATTCCAGAGAGATCTCAAATCCAGACGGAGGGCACTAGATGAAGGGGTGGTGATCAAGATGTCTGACCCTCACCTGACTCCATGCACCATACAGAACAGGAACTTCACTTTCTCTGCAGAGCGAGGTAGCCACCAACAGCTGGGAAACGTCAAAAATGAGACTGCTTAGGTCTAAAGTTACCCCTCCTCCACCAGGAGAGGAAAGAAAACGCATTTCTGAGTCTCTAATCTTTATGTTTTGCTTATGAGGAACAAAATGTCAACAAGATATAGGATACACTGCTTTGCCACCAAAATGCACCGAACATAATTTTATATGAAACTACACCCGCTTAATTGTGATGCATTAAGTATTATGCTCATTGTTTCTGAAACTGGGTAGAAATGAATAATTTATTTCAGACAAAGGAAACTCTTGAATATGAAATGCCTCATCTTTTAAAATTACAATTTCAAAGACAAGAATGAAAAAGTACCCATAGCCAGTGAACCCTATACTGCTAATAGAAAACAATGCTTCGACTGTTTTTACTTTGTTTGCAAACAATACATTTTTTAAACATCCTTGAAAATAATAATTAAAAAAAACCCACTAGGTTTTCACCACACTCACATCCACTCAACACAGGGTTAGCATATCCAATATAAACTTTCTGTGCTGGGTGAACACCTTTTCTTTTCCCACCAGCGTGTCTCAGCTCTCCTGGAATCACTCCCCACATCCCCACACCCCAGGAGACACTGCTTCTAGAATTTTCTTTCTACCATCTAGTTCCTTTTGCCTTTCCTTCTCCTCCTCTCTCCCTCCACAGGACTTCATTCTGCTCTGAACTTTCTGGTTCTCCACCACGTCCCCATAAGCTAGCACAGTGCCAGGCACAGAGAGTTCCCAAGAAGGCGAGTACTGTTATTTCAGAGTAGATAATCCATGCTTTAGACTGAACTGAATTAGTGATCTTCATTTCAGGGATGGCTACTGAAGTCTCCCTCTCCTTTTTCTCTTTGTCATTTTTGTTTCTTCAGAGCAGAAGAGATCTACATCAACTCAAATAATCTACCATTCTTGTTTCATGGTAATAAATTGGGAGCGGAGGAAGAAAGGAGTGAGTGTGCACATTAAAGGCAGAGACTGGCAGTCACTCAGCCCCCATTTACTGGGCACTTCCGAGCACTCTTCCTAAGTATTGCCTCCAATAACCCTATGAATTGGATCCTATTATCATCCCCATTTGCAGACACAGAACCTAGAACAGAGTAAGCAACTCTTTACCCATGCCCCCACAACTAGTAAGTGCTGGAATGTGGAGCTCAGATCTGGGTGTACTCAACCCCCAGACTTTTGCTCTTTGCCTCTGCTCTTAGACATTCCATAATCTCCCAGGATCATCAGGACCTCATCTCCGGCCCCTCCCGAGTCCCACCCCAATCTCTGGAATGAATGCAGATGGTCCGCCTGGCGATTCTTCATGTGGGAAAGTGCTGCCCAGCTCTGGGTGCGTTCCTACCCAGAGATCAGTTACAGCCAAAAGGGGCAGCACCATCTCTCCCTGTTCCCACTCCAACAATAGCTTGAAAACAATGTCATCAACACACCCTGGGCTCAAGAAAGGACACAGGAGAGAGTTCAGTCACTTCCTCAGAACCAACTCTGTGAGCTGCAGTAATTACTGGCGGCCGGCCCTCCTCGATCCTTCCCTCACCAGGCGTGCCCTGGGGTGAGAAGGCATCTCTTTCAATTAAGACAGCTCCCTGCATTTAGGATCTTTGAGATCTTATTCAGACACTCTCTTGCAAAATGTTCTGAAGCAAGTTGAGAATTTGCTGCAGAAAACAGCCAAGTGAGACACACGATTAGGGAGCCAGAAGACTAAAACCGTATATAGAAAAACATGGAGCCAGAAGAATAAAATCGTAGATAGAAAACAGATGAAAACACAAGCCCGTGTGTCGAGTCCTCCAAACAGGTACTCCCCACGGGGGTTTAAAAGGGCCACAGAGAAGCTGGGAGGACCACGCCTCCCAGCCAGGAAGACAGCCTGAGCCAATGGCCACACGGGAAAAGGCAGGAGGCTGTCCTGAGCCCAGGGCCGAGGGCGGCACTGGGGTTGGGATGGGGAGGAGGCAGGCAGGGACTCCTTCCTCCCAGGGGTCCCAGACTGTCACATTCCCACCGCCCACCAGGAGAGGCCTCCTTTTACTGGCCGGGCAACTCAACACATAAGGAATAATTTTCAGTGACATTCTCTCCCACCACAATCAGTAAGGCCCTTCAAGACCTGGCTCCAGACCACCCTGCCTCCTGCATTCGTTCCTCTTGGCACCTGCCTGCGCTGCTGTCATCCGCTCCACAGGCGCCCCCGCCCACCGTCCCAGGCCCACCTGTGAGCTCCAGGAGGCCTCCTTGACTCCTGCCCCTCTGCCCGCCGTTGGCATCTGGATGGGAAGCTGTGTGTACTCGGTCTTAGCATTCCGGAGCCTTGGGCATCTTCCCCTCAAGAAGGTACCAGAATCTGAGGCTAATAGCACAGGGCTCCTGGCCTTATTGTTTACTTCCCCAGAGGTGGTGCCTTGTGTGATAAGAAGTTACTCTTCCTAACAGGCCCATGTCATATTCTAGTCTAGAAGCATCCAGAGCCCAGTGTATGCTTTTACGACACAGAACTATACTAAGTCAAACCATATGCGATTTTGGCTTTTCTGCCATGCTGACCTACAAAAAATGGCAATGTCAGATGATCCAACCTAAAAATGCAGCGATGCTGAGATAAAGTAGCCATCATCTTTCTCCTGTTCCACTGAGACAAAGGCCAAGGCCCGGAGTGTGGCGAACCTGCCTCTCTCCCCAGCTCTTCTCTCACCATGGCTTGTACCCTGTGCTCCAGCCGTAGCAAGCAACCTAGCACTAGCACCCTAGACACTGCATGCCTTTGTCCATGTAGTTGCCTCTGCTTAGAATACCCTCCCCAATCATCTTTCCTTACCAAACTCCTATCCATTCCTCAAAACCCCGCCCCAAGTCACCTTCAGCAAACCTTGTATCCACAACTCTATCAAGTCAGGTGAATAGCCCTCCCTCTGATGAGGGAGTTTGGCAGAAATGTCATTCCATCACACGGAAATACTGAAAATTAACAGAGATCACAGACACTGACCAACTCTTCCCTTTATCCTAAAATAAATATATGTATTAGATTCTATCTCTGTGTCTATCTCTCTCTCCCTCTGTCAGTCAGTACAAAGTGCCTCATAATCTTTCACGCAGTCTGTGCACTTAACTTTCTCAGACTATCTCTCCTGTTGCATATTTGCAAATAGGTGCTATAGCCTGGGTTTTGAAGCCAGAATTCCTGGAAGAGAATGTGGCTCAACCAAGTCCTAGGTGTGTACCTCTACACAAGTTTCTTATTTGGACCTCAGTTTCCTTATCCGTCAAGTGGGGCTAAGATAGTACCTACCATTGACCAAGGCCGGCACAATCATTCCATGTGAAATGCTTAGTTCATTACCTCTCACAGCTGTTGTAGTTATTATTTTTAATTCTCTTGACATTTCATTGGGAATACGGTTCGAGTTCCAGTCCGGTCACTCCTTTTCCCCTTCAAATGCCACTTACTACCTTGAAGGGCACAAGAAAGCAGTGGTTCCAACGAGGGCTCCCCAGAATTCATGGGTTTCCTGGTATCTTCTGCATCAAGAGTTTATTTGAAACTCATAGTAACAGGGATCAATGAAACATTTCATAAACATGGGCTTTAAGAAACCTGTGGGCCTGTTCCTACAAAGAATGCAATCAATACTTATTTTCATACATTATTAACTGTATTCCAAACGATAATGTGCAAAGGGTAATAGAAATAACAGCCGGCATGGTGCTTCTTAGGCCATTCAGAGGGACGTAAAGGAAAGTGGTACCAGCATGTTGGAAGACAAATGAATAGCATATTAGGTCACCTTAAAGTGGGACTAAACTATGTATTCCTTTCTTTACCACTGTGTAATGCTATTTATATGACAACATGACAAAAAATGGCCCTAGGCATTCTGCTCTAGTTTAGAAGCCTTCCATCTCACACTGAAATGAAAAAGAGATACAATCCAGAAATTGCTTCTTTGGTTAATATTTCTGCAGTTCCGCAGGAATGGTTTTAATAGCGTGCGTGTTCTGGATTTCAGTTGTCAATTAAGAGCCCAACAGAACGCAGGGATAAATATTAAAATAATAGAGATGGGCTTGTTTCAACTTTAGAGGCCCTTTGTCGAACAGTGTTTTAAGGTGGAAGACTGAGGGGGAAACGCTGGGGATTAAAGAAGGGAGAGAAGCAGCTGGATTTCTTCACCTTAATAAAGGATGCAGGTCTGTGTTTAAAAGTTCATCACGTAACAGCAGAAGGAGACAGGAACGAGATGCAAATTGGCAGTCTTCCACTCATGGGCGGTGTGGCCTTGGGAAAGCTACTCAGCCTCTCTGAAGCCGGGTCTCTTCTTCAGAAATCAGAGATAATACCTACCTGCCTACTGTTTAGTGCAGTGGGGAACCGAAAGGAACTAACCCATGAATACTCTGGGCGGTGCAGGGCACTCAGCTGGGACTCCTCAGGGGCACTCCTCTCCCCACACTCACCTCTACATTAAAAAAAGAAAAAAAAAGTGTAGGTCTGGAGATCACAGAGCTCTGGTAGTGATGCGCAGAATCCCTGAGGGAACTGTGGTTTGACCAAAAATAGGCCATTTGACCAAATGATTAAAAGTCTGTCATATGCTAATGCTTGGACGGGGCGGACCTTGGGCCAATTTAGTAGGAGTAAATTGCAATTGATTTTCGAAGAAATTGCTTGTTCTCTTGCCTTTCCTCAGCTGTGTCACACTCTCTCACACACAGCTGCCTTTGTCACAGCCAGAACCAACTGAGACACATGTCAAGGAAGATCTTTTGGAGGCGAAATGTTTAATAATATAGATAACCACATTCACGCACACGCTATTAATACACGCAGACACACACGGGCAGATGTACAAATATATCTCTATCTCTCTGTGTGCATATACATGTTTATAGATGTTTTAGAAGGCTCGAATTTAGAAACAATTCTGCCCCATGGCTGTGCCCTTCTGTATGTTTGGCAAATTCCTCTGCCGTTGGAGAGCTATCCTGAGTCATTTTTATTTTTTACAACAACCTACTGTTTGAATAAAGATTGTGGAAGAGCACAGCCCCCAAAACCTCCTCTCCGCACACTCCCCAGCCTGAGCTACGTAAATTCTTGGATATGAAAAGAAAATGGTAAAAAGATCACAGAAGATAAAAAATCATAAGAATAAAGGTTAACAATGGCTGCTTTCACCCCTAATTTCTGATATGGTGATAGAACCTCTTAGAACATTAATTAGAATGGAAAGAGATGAAAGAAATGCCCAGGGGACATAATAAATTAGCCCCTTATGCAAATCACACATTCGTTTTCATCACTGACCCAGCTAGCTGAGTCTCTAAATTACGGGAAGTGGTTAGCTTCTTCAACAAAAAATTCCAGATGAAAGATTAATTTTTTTTTTAATCTGAAGGCAGGGAGAGCTTACAGCAAAAAATAATTTCTCACTTTCCCTTGCAGACAACTCTGAAGGGGGCCAAAAAAATATGAAATTAACCTTCCGGCTACGGTTCCTGTTGCCAAACAGAGACTTAGTAATTAACTCTTAATCTGAAACAATTCCAAAACAACAGACAATGACCCCCCTGCACGAAAGCCAGGGGCCGAGGCTCTCACCGTAACTGTGGAAAAACCAAGTGTGGCATCGGAACAGGTGCACAGACCTGAGCAGGAGAAGGACCATATAAAGGAGGTGGGGAAATGCCAGGACGTGGAGAGTTTCGAATATCAATTTAAAAACAAACACACACCTAATTTTACTTGTCATCACTGTCCTGCACAATTTATGTTCTACTGCCCTAGAAATTTATGGAACTCTCAGGTTTCTTATCAGTGAAATAAAGGGACTGGCTGAGAATGACCTCCAAAAGTCCTACTGCATCTACAATCCTGGGATTTTATTTATCCCTCTGTAAAACAAACACGGCCCTTCTGATGATTTAATTTGTTTAAATGTAATCTTATGATGTGCTTCATGTCTACAGAACTCACTCCTGGCTTCATTTTTCTCTTTCCTATCTTGTTTTCCCCTTGTCCCTCTTTTTCCCACTTACTTGCTTGTTATTTTGTTTCATCTTCTTCCATATATTCAAATGAGATGCTTTAAACACATTCTGGCTCAAGTAAAGTATAGATTGCATAAGCCATTGCTTATAAGTGCTAGTAATATGAGAAATACATATACCAAGATCAAAAGTGTCTTTGGTATGAAGGAATCGCTGCAAAGAAAAACAGTCAGCCCCAGAACAATTCAGGATTCAATATGCAGGCCCTTAGAAAAGGAAGGAAAATACGTTAAAGATCAGTCTAGTCCGCTGCTCTCATTTTATCAAAGGAATGGCTACCTTTCAGAAAGGGCAGACACTTGCCCAAGGTCATCTGGCCAATAAGGGAGAAAGCTGGAAACAGAACACCAGCCTCCTGACTCTTGAACTATACCCCCTGGACCAAACAATCCTGATTTGACACCTTCTTTTGCGAATTCAGTACTATATCCCAGAGAACCAAGAAAGAACATCTTGTGGAAAGAACAAGCTTGGACAGCAGAAAATTAAGAGATGGCAGAAAGAAACACTTCCAAGGACTAAGGAGAAGGAATGCGGACAGACCTATTGGCTATAAATAATGTTGTACCTTGTAACAATCTTCAGTTCATGCAATTACCTGTCACTCACTGATGTTTTATCTCCCCTCTTCCGGGACTGGACCTATGGTCATGCTATGCAAAAACATTTGGCTAGCTTCATCTCCCTCACTGGAACATTCAGGCCTTGGCCATGAGCATCTAGACACTGGAGTGACCTGCTAGCTCTCTTCATGAAACTTCTCGAGGTTGACAGTTAATCTAAGTAATAAAATTTGCCTTTGGGAGTGATCAGTGATACAAGACACACATTCCTCAGGTCAACATGCAGGTAACAAGAAAGTATGCGTAGTCTATGACTTTATTTTTGTAAAAAAAAATAATAATAAGACCTATGTGTATATATATGTGTATATAAACCTACATATATATTCACATTTAAAGGGAAAAAATTCTGGAAAGTTTCATATCAACATGTTTACAAGTGGTTATCTTTAGGAGCTGTGACTAAGGCTCACTTAAATTCCTTTTCCTCTTTTACCTATTTGTAATTTCTTGTTATTCTACCAAAAAAAAAAAATGAGTTACTGAGGGACTAAGAGAGAGAGAAAATAAAAACCAAGTCATGGCCCGCGAAAGTGAAATATAAGTGTACTCAGCAGAGCCTGTGGGGACGGACGCATCTCCCAGGGTTAAGGCATGCCCTTCCCAGAGAGCAGTAATTCCTCCCGCTATGAGGGGCGTTGGAGAGCAGATTTATGAGCAGAGGTTAGAAGAATGGGAATCAGTCAAGCTGAGAAGGGAAAGCTGATCACGAGAATCCTTAAACACAGGAAGAGCCCCCACTGCGGGTGACCACGGCCTGCAGCGCACTCACCTCTGACCCAAGAGCATAAAAACAGGGCCCCAGAGGAACAGGGGGATTCAGGGGGAATAAGGAAGACCCTTCCCAAAGGGAAGGTAAGACGCAGACAGAGTTATTAAGAGCCAGGACTTTCCTCCAGGGCCCTTTAGATAAAGCATAGATTTTTCATTTTTGTCCAAGGTAGTTTATGAGCAGCTTTCTTGAAGGCTTGGGATGGACATCCTTTTCAAGACACAGAATCGCTGCTCCACGACCAGGGAACAAGGTCTGCTGAAGAGAGTCCCCGTGTCTTGGAGTAAGGAGCAAGCCGACAACTAACATGACCTTGGCACCGCACTGAAAGTGGCTGAGACTTCCTGGGGACCGACGATGCTTCAGGTACTGCGAGTATTTTATATACAGCATCTTCAAGGCCACAAGAACCTAAAAGGTAATAACCTTCATCTCATTCTATATCCAAGGAACCTGAGGTACAGTAAGCTCAAGTGGTGTGACCAAGACGAAGTGAGTGGCAGGGCTAGGATGCACCCAGGCCCAGGCCGGCGGGCCCCAGAGCACGTGTTCATTCTCTACACCGGGACACACAGAGGTGTGGAGTCACGAAGCTGCCCAGGGCACTGGTGGGACATCAGGTGGTCACTTGGCTTGTTTGGACACAGGGTAGCTGCAGTGAGGTGGAAGGTCCATTAGTGGAAGGATCTATGGAGTAAAACTGAAGCCAGATAGTTCATACCAGTTACCATGGTGCTAAGATAAGGCCTGCCAATGAGGAGGTTAGGTTGAATCAAGAGGAACTTGACACAGTAAGAAGGTCAACGTAAAGTTCAAGTGCAAGATGAGTATATTTAGGGAATGGAGAGAGGAGAACAATTCAAAAGACAGCAGATGGACTGCAAAAGACGGGGTGATGGGTATGGCTGAAGAATGAGAACAGCAGACGGGGTGGCAGTAACCCCAAAGCCTACAGCTTAGCCAATGTCACATGTAAGACAGGAGAGTCGGAGAGAGAAGGGTGTAAGGAGCCAAGGGGAGAGATGGTGAGATCCATCTTGGATGTGCGGGGTTTGAAGTCACTGAGATACTTCCAGATGGAGTTGTCCAGGACTCAGCTGGAAATGTTGGTTGAGAGCTCTGGAGAGGCTGGAGTTGGAGAAACGATTCTGAGTCGTCAGTCTAAGTGGTAGCTTTCCTCCCAGGAATGGATGCGGTTGGTCCAGAAAGCATGCAGAACAGAAAGAGGCCAACCCTGGCCTCCCCTAAAGGCATTGCCATGTCCTGGCAAAGGTCCTAGAGGCCAGCCTCCAGCAGTGTGGCCCTGACCAAACCACTTCCCCTCTCTGAGCTTCAATTCTGTAAAAGCAGAAAGTCAGACTAGATCTCTAACGCCCTTCTCTGATATTCCGACATCCATGGTTAACAAAATGGCTACTCAGAACCAGGAAGAATGCTCCATGCTGAGCGGACACTCGGCATAACAAACAGGTGCCTAACTTTTCCAGCGGGAAAGACAGACACAGACATCAGTCTGCGCCATACACTGTGATGACCAGCTATCATCAAGGCAAGAGCAAAACGCGGCATAAAAGAGTCCGGAGAGGAAGTGCCTGTCTGGGGGAATTCCAGCATGGCCCACAGAGCCGAAACTAGATGGAAGTGTCGAGGAACTAACAGAGAAGTCGGAGCACGTGCAAAGGCACAAAACAGTGGATGCACATAAAATACCTGCGGAATGGATTGTGCCTGTGCTTGAGTGGGGAGGAGGTGATAGGGTTTGCAGAAAAAGGGCAGGCACAAGCAGGCCTCCTAAGGAGTTTCCCAGACACCCGAGCAGGCAACAAGGAATGGCAGGGGTTCTAAACTATTGGCAAAATGTGATTAGAGTTATTTCGGACCGCTGAGCGGAAAGCAAAGGGCCACCCACCATCCACCCCAGTAGTTGGTATTTACAAATACCTCTCTTTTGTCCTGATTTCACAAGATAGCACAGGACCTTATAAGATTCTTCTTCAGCATGTAAAAGTTTTAAGAAAGCTTCTTTTTCATACTGAGATAAATATGATGGCACATTAAAACAGAAATGCGAGACATGGCAAATTATTCATAGCAGCATTCAAGAACAAAGGAGCCGTACTCAAAAGAGTGTTTAGGAGCATCTCCTCCTGAAGCAACAGATGCCCAAGTACATGGGAACCAATGTGAAGATCCTAAGGCTTCCTGGGAAGGTGTAAGCCACTCCTGGGACCCGGCAGGAAATGATGACAGGGCCAGAGAGCTAGACCTTTGTCCTTCCCCAAACAAGAGTCAGCAGGTCCAAATCCTAAGAGCGCTCTTTCCCCACATCTACCTTGTCTCCCGTTTGCAATACCATCGGCTTTGGTTATATTTGAGAAACGCCTGGTGTCTCTTGACTCTTCTCTACAAAAAATCCAAACTCCAGTCAATACGTTTAGACCCTGAATCCCTGTTTTTCTCTTGCTGCCATAGAGGCACTTATATCCCCCTCTGACCTTCCATCCTCAGGCTTTTCTTAGCACTGGCTGCACCTTCGAAATTTGTTATCTTGCTCTCCCCCTCCAGTGAGTCCAAAAGCAGGGCCAACAGGTTCACCTCCCTTTCAAAACACTATTTACTATTTGGTGCTTCTAGAACTTTCATGAAGATGAAAAGGTGAGATTAAAGAGCAGAGAGCTGTGACAGATGTGAAGCACACATAGTTGCTCTGTCCTCTGGGCCTCGGTGTGCCCACATGGCTCTGCCTTGGCTCCCGAGTCACTTCTCCGTGTCGTTTCCTCTCCACGTCCTTTGGCACTGGCCCCTCTTGCCTTTGTGCACTCCCACTCATTGTCTGCTCCGTCCCTGTAAAAACCACACTAGCATCAACTCACAACGAAGGCACCTCCTTGAGCCCTTAAAAGTCCTTTCAAGGCCAAATGCGTCCACCAACACATTTCCACAAGGGCTGTCCTTCCAACTTCCCACTGCAATTCCCTAGTTCTCATCTCACTAGGCTATCTGATTTCTCTCCTACAACGCAGGCTTCAGACCAGAGATGACAGGTTTTCGACTCTATCTTATTTTCTTCCCTTCCTTGTTCCTGCCAGGCCACTGATGGCACATCAACATGACCCTTTAATTGGTGATCAAGTAAACAATGGCAAAGATGGCTGTGGGTTTGAGGAGTCCAAAGAAAATGGAAACACAAGAACGTCAAACATGTCTTGTTCAGTGAGACAATTCAGCTCACACTTAATGTACGTGGATAAACATTCTCCTCACATTGGGCGAAGAAACCCAAATATGGAAACTCTGATTGCTACCATATCTGTAAAAGGCAGAGGCCCTGTTGTCCTGGTTTTGTCAGAGGGATTTTCAAGACAGAAGAGATGTTCTAGAAACTCAGATTCAAGCCATGAAAGCAACATTCATCATCCTGCTGTTCTGTCCCTCTCTATCTTACAAATGCCAAACTGGATCATATGCATTATTCAATGACTTAAAGCCTCTCAAGATTCCATTTGGCTTCCCTATGCCCACTCAGGGGACACGGTCACTGTCAGAGGTCAAAGCTCATTAGCACTGGAACCCAAATTCAATGCCCTTGAGATATAAAACCTAGCTCCTGACAAGGCTTCCTGCCTCTGATTAATTCATTATGACTCCTGGGTTCTCAGCAGGACAGGTCTCACAAACTCAAATTCATATCTGCTATGAAAAGCAACCTGGCTGAGAAAGGGATCCAAGAAAATGAACAAGCGAAACTTGGTCCATGCAGAAGAATTCCCGCAATTCATAAAAGAAATTCAGACAACCCAGTGGTATCTGGGAACGACCAAGTCATTTTAAGTGTAGAATGAATGAAGGATTGAAAACACCATTGAAGAGCACAGTGAATGGGTTCCGGAGGTGACTTCAATCTTCCACCAGAATCATGAGCTGTTAGGACTAGAGGTCAGTTACTCCAATGGTCGCATGATACTAAGCAAAGAGAGACCCTGAGAGGGAAAATGAGTTTGCTGAAGTCCTACAGTCTACAGCAGCTCCGAGATTAAAACCCAAATGAGCCTCCCTCTTAGCCCACCTCCTCACTCCTACTGTCCCCAGGGAGGTTCATACGCCCCCAAGCATCCTTACAAAGACTAAGGAGTAAGGCTTCCACGGGGTAGGTGCAGGCAAGAGGCACTGTTCTTCAAAGCACTAGGAAGGCCAGGTTCGCGCCTGGTACGCCATGTGCCACATCCCACCCCAGCTCCTACAGACTTGCTTCCACGAGAGCCCAGCTGTGTCCGTGACTCTTTCTGCCAGTGCCAGACACTGCCTTAGCAGGGCCGAGGGGACATGGCGCATTAGAAGGGACTTGGAGTGGGATTACTGGCATTATTTGGATAATATATGAATGCCTCTGATGCTAAACCTATAGCCCTACATCTTATCCCAAAATGTATGTGTGCGCCCGCACACACCACTCCCCCCCTACTTTTCCTCTGAATCAACACACACACACACACACACACACACACACACACAGAGAATAATGTAGAGGAATGCTTCTCAAGCCTCATGTTTATATGAAGCACCCAGCGCAGGGATTTTCTTAAAGTGCAAATTCTGATTCAGGAGGTCTGGGATAGAGCCAGAGACCCCAGACTTGTAACCAACTCCCACACGATGTCCATGCCACTGGGCAAAAGACCGAACCCTGAGCAGCAAGGGGCGGATATTACAAAAGCCTAGAATCAGACACATCTGAGTTTAAGTTCTGGTATCACTAATCATGAGCTTTGTGGTCTTGGGCTGGTTCCCTAACTTCACACCGCTTCTATTGCTTCACTCCTAAAGTGGAAATAATAACACGTAAGATGACCATGAAGACTGTGAACCTAAGTTCATGATAGAAAGCTCTTAACACAGTGCCTCACATATAAGAGGCGCTTAATAAATGCCAGCTGCTGGCTGTCTCTAAGATTCATGAGGGCAGGGACGAGATCTGTCTGGCTCATGCCAAAACCTCAACAACTAGAACGTAGTAGGTGCTCAACAAAAGTTTGTGAATAAATGAATGTATGTAAAATACACCCACACATAATATCAGTATTTACATACTTGGCTTTCTATGGCTTTCTGCAGGAAAACAGAAAACGTTTAGAAACATTAGAAACCAGAACACTCTCACCAGTAACAAACCGCCATTGCATAGAATTCAACATTAACCACCATATGTAACCACCAAGAAAACATACAGTCAGTGACGGCTGTATACATTTGAGAAAATGTCTTAACTATAAACAATTAAAGACATCAGTCTGGGATCTGTACGTATGTCATTAAGAGAAATTACTACCTTGCTCGTTATTTATGGGGCTGTCTGAATGCCAGGGTTATGAAAAACTTAATTCTAAAACTAAGTTCACTTCCAACACAAACGTAGAGCTGCAAAAGGAGACAAGACAAATCCTGGGTAATGAGACCACTTTTTAAAGGGGCCACTGGGGCACTAATACATTCTTTTATACATGCCCACACTTGATCAGAAAAAATGAAAAATAGCATTGCTAACAAATGGTAGAGCTTAATCGTCTAAATCAAAGGCAGAGAAGTGAGTCCATCCGAAATTCTTCAACAATCTAAGATTATCTTCAGAAGTCTCGAAAAGTAAGTGGCATCATTTAAGGTGATCCCTTTGCTGGGAGGCACTGTGAATGGTATGTAGCAAGAAGGGAATATGATTGCCACCTACAGACGGGAGAAGCACTCTCTACCTAAGAGCTAGCCAATCATATTTCACTGTGAAAAAAATTCAACCAAATCACCTCCCTCCAACCTCTTTCAAATCACCACACCACATTACTTCATTTAGAATTACTTTCAAGTCACACAATCATCTGTAGGCATTCTGCCTCTTCATTATCATCATCCTATTTCTAATTTCCCAGAAACGCTGTGCCATTCCACTGTCTACTTACACACTCTCTGAGAGCCAAAGCGAATGCAAGCCAATGGATCGCAAGCAGGCAAAGGCCTCAGAGTGGAGGCATGAATCTGCTTACCTGGTATGAAAGGGACCACCCGGAATATATCAGACAATCTGCTGTTAACTGGCTCATAAGGGGACTCTTCGAGCAGATCATTTCCTAAAAACAACAGAATGCCTGGGCTGAGATCTGGAAAACAGGCCTATTTCAGAGAGTTGTTGTTACTGAATCGAAATTCTAAGTATGCTATGATTGTGTAACGAAATGATGCTGAAACTTTCAAGGATCTCAAAGGCATCTACTTGGCTATGGATATTTTTCCTTCCCTCTGCCTCTGTTGTCCTCGCTCTCCCAAGAGTGCCATGAAAACACGGAAGAGCAACCCCGCCTGATCTTGCCAGAAAACTCTCCCACTCTTTGCAAAGGAATGAAATAAGAGAGGAAGAAACCAGTGATGTCACCAGCCCAGCGTGCCTCCAGGAGCCAATGGAAGAAAGGTGACCCAAAAGAGGCCCCCATTTCTTTGCTCTTAAGCATGACATGTAGTCAGAGAGCCTGTATGCTGGCTAGTCAATAATTAGTCTTTGAAATAGGTTTTCATTCATAGGTTCTGGAAGAAGTAGTGCCTGAGGTCAAATCTGTTTGTTACAAATTCTTGGTGTGAGTCTCCATGGAGAATGAATGCACTGAAGCTTGTGTTAGACTTACAAACCTCAGACACCTCTGGCACACAAGGACCCCCAAATCCCCACTGGACTGGATGGTTGTGACAAGTGGTCCTTTTTCCCCTCAAACCACTTCTGTGTTAACCGGGGTCTGAACCACACCAGCTGGTCCAAGACTCAGCGGATCTAAGATGACCAATGGTGTTTCACACATCTGCCTTTGATCAAGTTTGCAGGGGGTTAAGATAGAACAGATTCTACCGGACCTTTTATCCTTAATTCTTTACCTTAGGTCTGAATAGACAGAAAGGAAGAAGAAAGGGGAGAAAAGTCCAGACACGATTCAGGGCAAGTCTTTGTATTATTATTCTCTGAAGCCAGCTCTCCTCTGAGAGAAGTGGGGAGTTCCTGCCAAGTCCCTTAACAGGCTCCTGCTCGGATGCTCTGACCAGGTTTTCAGAGAGGTCGGGGCGGGCGGGGGGTGGGGGGGTGGGGAGTTGGGGGGTGCCGGGGATGTCCGCCACCCCCTCATGGGTTTTCCAACAACCAGGCCCCAACAATGCTGCTCGGAGGCAGCAAACACCAGCTGCCGCTGTCCCTGGGGGCCAATGAAAGGTCCTCATTCTGCAGCTGGGGAGAATTGAGTCGAGGATGAGGTCAGCGGGACCCGGCCGAGGGGCCCGCCTGCCTTCGAGGGGGGAGGGGCGGGGGGCGAGGACGGCGGGCGCGTACCCTGCAGGCTCTGGTACATGCTCCAGTAGATGCGCAGGCAGTTCTTCTCCTTCTTCATACCCCGCTTGCAGCGGCAGTTGTACAGAGACTTCTGCTTGAGGGCCTCCATGGCACTGCGGCACTCGTCCTTGGCCTCCAGGCCCGATGTCAGGCTGAAGTTGGTCTCCTTGCCCGCCACGCACTGCCTCAGCGTGCGGTACTTGGTGCTGCAGCTCTGCTCTTTCAGGCACTGGTCGCTGGCTTTCACACAGTCCAGGCGGTCCCCGCCGCTCACCTCGGCCGACAGGAGCACGTCTACGGGTGCAGGGGGAGGGAGCATGAGGGCGGCGGGGCAGGGACCCGAAGCCCCAGGCGGCGGGGAGGGTGCGCGCTGGAGAAGGCATCTGGGGTGCCCCGCGCGGCCAACGGGCCCGCCCCTCTACGCCGGGAATTAGTCTTCCCGCCCTGGGACCTCCTGCCTCCTTGGTCGCGCCCCCCCCCTACGTCGACCCCCAGCCGGCAAGGCTTTGCGGGCTTTTTGCGGTTCGCCCCGGAGTGCGCGCTGCCCACCGCGCGTGCCCGCCCCGCCGCTCCGGGGCAGAGCCGAGCGGGTGGAGCT
>NC_043701.1:172564313-172712793 GCF_006229205.1 Suricata suricatta
CGGGGAGCGCTCAGACACTGTTCGGGAAAAAGTTTTCCCTTCGAAGTTTGCTCTCCCAGTCGGATGCTCGCCCACGCCCCACCTGCCCGCTGCGCCTCCGCGAGCTCCCGGGACTCGCTGGGAGCGCCCGTCCCGGGGCTGGAGGGCTCGGACCCCTCAACTCTCCGCCAGGGTAGGGCATTAAAAAACCCAGAAATTAAAAACCAAGCACAAAAAGCCGCGGGCAAGTGCCGCGCCATCACCGCCTCCGAAGCCCAGGGTGCTGAGGACTCCTGATCCCCTTCCCCAAAACGAAACTTGCCCTCGCACACCCGGCGCAACCGCTCTGCAATCTGGAGGGGCTGCCGCGAGTAGCCCCTCGGAAAGACTCAGCCGGTTAGGAAGCCAGCGGCGGCCTCGACTTACCCAGGAGCGGCAGCGCGAAGTACAAGGTCGCCAGGAACATGGTGCCGGCGCGCAGCTGGTCCCCGCCCCCCAAAAAATCCCGAGCCGCCGCTGGGTCTCGCCGGGGGAGCTCAGCATACAGCGATCGCCGGACGGCCGCGCTGCTCTGGCCGCCCAAAGTTCAGCTCCATCCAGCGCGAGAGGAAACTCCCGGGTCCGTCCGCCGTTACCGCCGCCGGCGACTCAGCTCCCGGCGGGCGGCTGGCGCGAGGGTGGGAGGCGGTTCCGCTTTTAGGGGTTCAGGTCTGACCCAACCTGGAAGGGAGAGCGCGCTTTGAAATGAGAACCGAGAGCGCTAAAGCCTCCCCCGCCCCTCTGCCCTCCCCTGCTCCCGCCTTGGGGGACTTTCTAGTGCCCGGGTGAGGGCCCACCCCTAACCCGGTCCGGGCGCAGGAAGGGGGCGCGGGGGGGAGGGCATGTACGTGTATTCCGGGGACCCGCCCGCAAGGGCAGGGTGGGGGCTGGAGAGGTCGGACTGGGGCTCCCAAAGTCCAAGGGGTGTCTATTGGGTCCAACCGAAGAGGCTGAACGCAAGCAAATAAATAAATTAACGTTACTTTCCGAGCGCTGCGAGCGGAGCCAGCAGCTGCCTGGAGTCGAAGCACACGGCGGCGGCAGCTCTTTCTCCAGCCCTGGCGCAGAAAGAGCCCCTTCTCCCTGGAAGTTCGCCGCCCCCTCCTCCAGCCTGCACGCTCGCTCCGCTGCCGGCCCTCTTCACCCAAACCACCAATCGCTGTCCCCGGTCGCCGTCTCCCCCTCCTCCCTGGGCTCGCCTCCTTTCGGAGGCAGCGGGGCGATGGGGAATGGACGTCCCGGTTGGGGCCGAAACCCGGCTCGCGCGCCCCTATCCGCCGTGGGTC
Source organism: Suricata suricatta (assembly GCF_006229205.1). NCBI lineage: Eukaryota > Metazoa > Chordata > Mammalia > Carnivora > Herpestidae > Suricata > Suricata suricatta. Next base: position 172,565,618 of record NC_043701.1, read on the forward strand.
CGCTCCCACCCGGGTGTCCGCGCCGTGCGCACACTCGCCCAGAGTCCCGGACTCGGGCTCATCAACGCCACCGCCCCGGGCGAGCGCAACGGCCGGCAGCCCCGGAGCGCTAGAGCAGGTGCAGCCCCGAGTCGCGCGCGCCCCCGGACCCCAAAGTTGAGGGGCGCCTGCAAAAGCAGAGAAGCGGGTGGGGAGGGATGGCGATGGGTTCCCAAACCCACAGAACGAGAAAACTCTTTCCAAATGCCACCAACCTGGACTCAACCGACCGTGTCCAGCTGTGTCGAAGAGCCAGTTTGTTTATTTATTTATTTATTGAGGGGGGTGGGTGTCCCCGCCCCTTCCTTCCCTTTCCGGGCTCACTTCTCTGCGCTAGGAAGGAGATGAGATGCGGTAATCTTCGAGAGCTCAAAGGACTGAGTTGGGCCAGGACGATTTCCGAGCAGAGCCCGGCTCTCGGATGCCGGTTAGGGATATTGGAAGCTGTGCGGAAGCTAGCGGGTTCCGAGGCCAGATTTCTTTCCCCGAAGACCCTCGGCCTGCTCCTGCTCCCGCCGCCCCATTGCACACCCGCCAGCCCCCTCTGAAGCTCGCCCGCCGGGACGCCCCAAATGAACACTTGGTCCGAGGTGGGATTCGGCGCCGGAGCCAGCACGCGCGCACCGGACACAGCGCTATGCAGCGGGCCGCGAGTGCGGCCAGACTCTCTCTCTCTCTCTCTCTCTCTCTCTCTCTCAGAGACAAAAAAAGGGGGGGGGGCACAAAGCACAAAAGCTCTTTCTTTCTTCCGTCCTAGAGCAATCGAACACAAAGTTTTTTTCCCCACGTCACTCGTGGCTATGACTCAAGACTTGGCGCGTTCAAGACACACTCAGACCCAGACCCTCGGAGCCGAGATCGCAGGATGTGCCCACGCACCGGTCCACGCCAGCGCGCACGCACTCACACATGCACACGCAGTCTCCATCGCTCTCCTGGAGCCGGGGCTAGGAGACAAAAGCAGAACCCCCGGCCACTGCATTTAAACCGCATCAGACCCGGCTTGGGAAAATTTATAAGCTGACCTCCATCTTGGCTGTTTCAAGAGTAAATTTAAAAATCATAAATTAAAAACCTAACACATACACAGTCTCTCACCCCAACTGCTGGGAGCACTCAGTCTCTGCTTCACTGCTGACCGCCCCCTACCCTGCCCCAAACACACACTCCTCCTCGTGCGCGGAGGCGGGGGGCGGAGTACTGAAGTCTACACTGGGTGGAGAGAAGGGTCTGTGGAACAGCCCGCCTTGGCGGATGGCAGTCCCTCCACTCGGGGCTTGTGTTCGGGATCTTTGCTGATGCCCAAGTTCATCATCCACGGAAAGCGAGTTTAAATCGAGTCTGGGCGAGCTCAGCTGTCAAATCTGCAAATCCTCGCACCAGACAATGGGCCTTCGAGGAGAGAGAAGAAACGCTCATCTTTATCAAGGGACGTTAATTGAAAAGGGCACGGGCTCTGGGTGAAGTTTGGAACTGGGGTGTAAGGGCAGGGAGATGAGGAGGAAAGAGAAGGGTAGCTTTCCGTTCAGATCCACAACAGCCAGGCGCGCCCCTAGGCTGCGGTGGCCCGAGTGAGTGCTTGCTGTGTATTGTTTGGTGTGTCTGCGCCTCTGTGCGTGCCTCATACCCAGGGGACACCCCACCGATCTGCACGCCAATGAACGTGTTCTCAGGGACAGGTAGGAGAGGATTGACGCTCAACACACGAGCTCGCTCATTCTCTCTCTCTCTCTCTCTCTCTCTCTCTCTCTCTCTCTCTCTCTCTCTCTCTCTCTCACACACACACACACACACACACACACACACACATACACAGAGTCCTACCCTACACGGATTTCTTGTTCAGTGTATCAGTTTACACTTGGTTGTTGAGTAAACAAAGCAAACATATGTCACATTTTCCCGACAGATGGTTCAAACCAAGGGCTACTTAGTTCCCTTTCTCTAACAGTGATAATAGTTTAAGTTACTGGGCCGACTAAGTGGAAATGTAATTAAGTCTTCTAATCAATTTCTTCACATTAAGCTTATTCTCATATTTTCACACACAAACCGGAGAAATCCCAGGAAGGCGGTTTTTTAGTAAGAGGAGGGCCCAAAATGAATTAAGACTGTGTTTCTCCATGGACACCCAAAACATAAAACCCTCTTTCCCCATTGCATTTTATAAGTGGAGGTGAATATCTCCCTTTGGGAAATCAGTAATTAGAATTCTAATTCTCAATGGGTAGACTAGTATCCATCATTGCTGACCCCATGGGATGATTGAGGTTTCATTTGAGGACATCACCTGCGTCTTTTGTACGTGTTTTTTGTTTAGAAATGATTCTATGTTGCCCTACTGCTCACAGATATATTTAAAATAGAATTTTAACAGGGTGGGTGGGGTAAGGGTGAAATAAAAATTCTCCAAATGTAAAATATGGGACCTTAAAAATATTTATACCTTCAAGAATATTTTGGAACCATTCACTCAAACTAGTCCTCATTAAGTTCTTACTGATGATGAAAACGAAGCTTTATTTTCTTTAAAAAGTAAACCACCAGCCACTGTAAGTCTGTTGTCCAATACAATGGTTACTAGCCATATGACTATTTCAATAAAAATAATGAAAAGTAAATGAAAGAAAAATGGAGTTTCTTGGTAGCACTAGCTACATTTCAAGGGCTCAGAAGCTGTGTGTGGCTAATGCATACCATATTGGGCACCCCAGATACAGAACACATTCATCACAGAAAGTTCTGTTGGACAGTTGGTGTGAAACTAGTTAATGTGATGTGTATATATAAAGTACTTAAAATAATAGAATGAGGCACACATGAAATGAGTGCTTGACAAGAAACAGTAGTAGTAGTTATTGTTGTGATGATGATCATGATCACGATCATGATAATTTTCTACTCTTTTGAAGAAGGTGAAGAATCCATGAAGACACCAGTGCCCTGCCGGTGTGTGTCCTACTCAAAATGGAGAGCATCAGCCTAAGGAGCCAAAGAACAGAGAATGGAAATGTCAAAAGCTGATCTTCCAAGGAGAGCTCTGTGTGGAAGGACGTGGCCCTTACTCTATCTACCCTAAGACTTCTTGTAGAAAGACTTAACAAAAGATTACTGCTTTACAATTATAGCTACTAACTTCTAAATGTGAGACAAACACAGCCGGAAAGCCCTTGCAGTATGGAAGATAGAAATGCATGTGACTTACTGTGTTAATATTATCTCTGTTTCCTTGGAGCTTATCTGTTCTCATGTGTACAGGACTGATCTCAGGATGAAAGGTGACATTGAAATATCAAATATTATTAATAATGATAAAGGTTCATGCTATCCTCTCTGACATGTTTTCTCAGTGGGAAATTGGTTTTAATGCTACAAAATTAGGTTCAATCTACCCACAAGCATGTGAAATGAGCAATTTTCTTGCATTTCTTTGTGTAACTGTGTTTTCATAAGTTAACAGATGAGTCATGGTGAGAATGACAGTTTTATTCCGTGCAGTATTTTGTCTCCTCCTCTCATTGCCTTGGCCCTATAGAGTATAACGTAAAACACATTCATTTTGTAAACTTGTACCGCTCAAAAGTCACTCAAGTTTCTCTAACTCAAACTAGTCCGTCAAAGTATTTGACATTAGGCAGTTTTACGGACCTCTAGCTACACAAAACCACTCACTATTCCCTAAATGTGCCACGCTTTTATATATTATTATTATTATTATTATTATTATTATTATTTGCTACTGCTACACCTTTGCCCATGCTGTTCCAGCTGCCGTATATGGGCTTCAAATTGAAATTTTAATACGCAGTTCTGGGGGGTCTAGGGGGCTCAGTCGGTTAAGCCTCCAACTTGGGCTCAGGTCATGACCTTGAGGTTCATGAGTCGGAGCCCCATGTCTGGCTCTGTGCTGACTGCTCAGAGCCTGGAGCCTGCCTTGAATTCTGTGTCTTCCTTACCTTCTGCCCCTCCCCCACCCATGTTCTGTCTCCCTCTCTCCCTCAAAAATAAATAAACATAAAAATCGTGTGGTACAGCTCCAATAGGCCACTAAGGATAGCAAAGACTCCTTCAGCCAGAATGAAGAGTTCTCTGTAGCATATTCCCATGGCCCTGTTGGGATCGTTACTTTAGCTGTTGCAACAAGCATTGGAGTTAATTGCTGTATTTATCTCTTCAACTGGAATGCGAGTTCCTTGAAGGCAGGAAGATATTCTCCTCTTCCTTTCCTCCTCCTCTTCCTCCTCCTCCTCCTCCTCCTCCTCCTCCTTCCTCTTGCATCCCCAGCATTTAGGCTGATGACTGACACATAGTCACCTCCAATAAATGCATATTGATTGCATGAATAATGAGTGATGCTGTTTCTCATTTTCCTCTGACACAATAATTCTACTGAAAGGTTTACATAAAATCCCTTTAGTATAAGAACAATACTAAATATAAGTACTTCATGCAATTACTGGTATTGCTGTTCCAATAATAGTATCAAATATGTATTATTCCTTTGGGGATTTGACATTTACTTTTTTTTAAAAAACAAAACCCATTATTGTAATAGAATGCTCTTTTTCTAGTTCACTTTAATAGTAACATATGACATATTTCATTTCTGGGAAATGATAGCTCGCCTTAGGTCATATTTTAAGGCATAAAGCCATAGGCAGAGTAAGTAGTATTCTCACCTGAAGTTCTCTAATCATCTAGAAAGGTGCCTCTCTCTGGGAGAGAAGGATTTAGAAGAGCCAGATTACAATTACCCTGGAGGCTTCATCGTGAAAGGCGAAATTTTAAAGGCCAAATTGACCCCATAGTGTTAGAAATGCTTTTATAGACACACAAGACTTCATGCAATCTTTTAGGAAAATGAGAAACTAGCAATCATCCAAACGTGGAAGGCTGGTCTAAGGGTCCACCTGCTGACACAGGGCTCACCTTCTAATGCTGTACTTCAACATCTGCCCTTTGGTGACGGGGGAAGAGCCACTTGCTCTCAGATTTCAGAGCTCTCAGATTTCAGAGCTCTTTTCCAGGTTGCCTATATTAAGATAGGTCTTTTGAACATTATTTGCAAATGGTAGTTTCTTATTGGCTATCAAGGTGCCTGACCCCTAGGAGCCTATCTTAGGAAATCTCTCTTCCTCCTTAGTTTTCAAGCAATTTTCGTTTCTTAATACTAATAAGCCAGTACAAGGAATTTTAATGCATTTGTTAAAGAATATTGCATTTCATGAGGGTTGAAGTCATTTGTACTTTGGCCTTATGCCACAGAATGCATTCAAGGTGTGCAGCCCTGATGAAATAATGTGCCTGTCAAGTCTTATTGCTTGAATATATTGCAAAAGATAACCCATCTTCGGGGGGACTTGTGAGCTTTTCTCAGTGATAGCCAAAGGTGCTGGAGTAAAAGCCCTGTGCATGTCATTCCTCCTTATCCAAGAAGGATTGGGAAGAAACCCCTCTCTTTTCCACCACTCTCCTCTAATAAGCCCTAAACCCTGTTCCAGAGGGACTATTGCTTCATAAGGGCAAGAGGGAAGCTTAATCCTCAGCTTTGTCCAGTAATTAGCCTCTCTCTCTCCAGAGACAGCAAAACACAGATGTCGATCCAGATGAGCTTTGGGACGTGGAATGAAAACATTGACTCTTTTCTTCAGAACCCTTTAGCAGCCTTTAAGACGGCATAAACTTCTGATTTCTACTGAGGCTCACTAGTTCTGGAGTGGTGGAATGAGGCAGGGAGGTAGCACAGGCAATCAGAAACTAGGGCTGAGCGGGTCGGAAGTCCTGGCTGCAGTGGTCGAAGGTTCCATGGTGCAGATTATCCTTGTCAGGCCACTTGACCAGGCGTCTTTCCATAAATGCCATGGAAATGCGCTGTTTACCAAAACCCAAATCTCTGGAAGCACTGTAGTATGAACCCACTAACGCAATTAGCTTGCAGTTAATGATGATGCCCCACCAGAACTAATTAAGCCAACGGTGCTTGTAGCACAAAGGATTTGAGGCCTGTTTTAAAGCATCCATTGTGACATCATTTAAAAGTCATTTCAAACTCATCCAAAACTGTTGCTCTGAAAACAAATGCCGTGTAATGTTCTTTGAGTTGTTGGTTTTATTTTCCCCTGTCAAAAATCTGACAAAAGTCAGTTGAAACTGTCAAGAAAAAAACATCACAGGAGATGAGGTTTTCCTCAAATTTGAAGTATATGGAAGGAATGACAAATCTGATATATAGATTACTCTAGCACAAAAGTGAATTAGGGTAATCTAGGAGATACTATCATAATGAAAATATGAGGTTGCCCTTGACAGAGTTCATATATTAGAGGCCATGTCAAAGAATTAAAATAAAACCAGTTTGGTTTTGATATAAATTATCTGATAAGCCTAAAATACAGAAGGATCAATTGGGAGGTAGATATTTGTGTTTGTGTTTTATCTACATACACGCTGTGTTAAGACACAAAAAGAATTTCTTCTTTTTCCACCTCGAAAGGGTCTCTTGGTGAAAAGGCCTCTCTAGCCTTCAATATTCTGTCTCAAGTGTCACTAGAGAGATTCTATCTCTACTCTCTAAGATTTCACTGACTACTTGATTGATTCATGAACCGATTGCTTTGGTTGATTTATTTATTCTCTTGTGCCTATCCAGTACCTGGTATTGTGACGTTCATCACAAAGAATGCAGGTAAATGATCTTGGCTAAGATCAGAACTGAATGCTTCCTTCCCAGTGGTAAAGACTCCTAATTGCCCCTTGGGACTCCTGTCTCTTCCTTCTATAGCTGTGCCTTTCAAGTCACAGGCCATTCTTCCTTTATTAGTCACAAACACCTTGATTTCATAAAATTTAAAATAATAATAATAAAATGCACTTCACAGAATACTTACGAATAAGTATTATTTCAAAACACTTTTAATTTCTATGTATGTATGGAGCCTGTATTGGATCACCATGTAAAATGTCTCTCTTATTGTGAGTCGTGATTAAAAACTTTGAAAACTACCGCTTCATTTTAATAATACTCTTATTTTTCTTTGGATGGCTGGCCAGCCAGAATAAAGACTATGCTTCCCAGCTTCCGTTGCAGCCACTATGGTCACATGGCCAGGATATGATGAAGAAGACATGACAAAAATGATGTGAAGAATCTCTGAGGGGTGCTCTTACTCTATACTCTTCCATTATCAACCATCCTGCTGGCTTGGTGGGCTGCTAGATCAGACAGGTGAGAATCACGAGAGATGGCAGAAAGAAGTGACCTGAGTCTCCAGAGGAGCTCCTGGAGGAAAGTTGACTGCCCACCCGAATTTTCTACCCCACATACTCTTAGATGAGGGACAAATAAACTTGTCTTATTTAAGCCACTATTACATTGGGTCTCCGATCCATGCAGCTGATCTTGCGGAACTGGTACATTCAATTTCTAATGAGAGAAGAGAAAGAAAGGAAAACAAATATAATTCAACAATTATTTACTTAGATTATTAAAGGCCAGCCCTCCACGAGGCTGTTGTAGGAAATACGGGAGAATGTTGGCTCTAGAGGAAAATGTAATCTCACTGATGAGTTGCATATCTGAAATAATCAAACAGTGTTGTAAAGGGATGTAGCACGGATTGTCAACATGAATGGAAATGAAAATAAGGCTCTACAGAATCAGATCACATAGGTAGAAGAGGAAATGAATCCGTGGAATTGGGAGAAGAGGAAAAGAGATGGTAAAAGAGTGAGAGGAACATTCTTGAGAGGTTTGCAACTACTCTGAAGAAAAACTTCCCAAACAGAAGTGGTCTGTCCCTTAACCCGAGGTGTCCCCATTCCTGTCCTACATAGCACTCAGCCAAGGCTATCAGAAGGGGTTCATGATATGGCAGAGACGCCCATCTATACACTTGTTCCTCATGTGGACACGGATTCATCCTTGTCAAAAATCCCTGTCACCATCACAGTAGACCAAAGGCCAAAGGCTTGTTTGTTAGAACCTTAGGGAGAACAGGCTGCTATTCTGTGGGAAGCCATTTTAGATTTGGTGAGAACCACTTCCCTCTGGGGTCCTAGTCAAGCCTCCACTTTAAGATGCATTGGTTTTGCCCTATTCTACAAGATTTTGATGAAGCCTCTCTTATTTCTTCTAGGTACCTCGAGCAGCTACCAATGTGGATATTCTGGAATTCTGTTTTCTGCATACCAACTCGAAGCCATTTAACACTCTGGCCTCCCTACTCGGAAGATGCATAACTTGGAGACGCCTTGCTGGCAAGGCAGGGGCATGTAAAAAGGAAAAGTGTTATTTCAGCAGACTCACCACAGAGGTATGTGTTAATTAAGTTAATTGCACCATCAGTGATGCAGACGATGACAGTAACTGCTCCCCATAATGGGGCTGGGTTATTGCCATCATTTATTAAGCGTGCTGGCTTTCTTAAATGTAGCCACTTTCCTTTATTCTTTAAGCACCCCCCCCACACACGATTTGATTTATAGTTTACCAACCACTTCCGCATGAATTCAATTACATTATTTGGTTTTTATACCTGCTCTGTAATGAAGGAGAGATGTTATTTTTTCCACGGATAGGGAAACTGAAGCTCAGAACTGTCTAGTGACTTGCACAGGGCCATGTAGCTTCTTAGCCAAGGAACCAAGTTCTAAGCCCAGTATCCTTTTCTATAGGCCAAACTCTCTAAGATTCATGATATTCTAAAGGGCAAAAACCAAATGTTTATATGCCACATTCCTTGCACATTGAATTGACAAGTGTTAAATAGTAATCAATCTTTGAAAATGAATATTTGTCTGATTACTTCATTTACAAAATACTAGAATAGTAAGCTCATATTGATTGATTAAGACTAACTACAACCTGGTTAAATGGAACTTTGAATAATTTGGAGATTTACACCAGACCCCTTCTCCTACACGTTTCCCCAAAATATTACAGGACACTTGGATTAACCTGAGTTATTTTCACTGTGATTACTGTGAAGACTAAGAAATAGTTAAGGAAGTCAAGTCAGTGCCGCCTTTCAGCGGGAAAACAGATTTCTGTTGAATGCTACCAATTCCATAGCTCTCGGAATGCTCCTTCAGGGACTTCAGGACAGATTCTTGTCCGACCAAAATGTTTTCCGACCTTTCTGGCTCATGACTGAAGGTTTATAGTTAAACCTTTAATGTCACTAGTATCCCCTGCTGTCCTTAGAAAGGTCTTCTTACAAGGTTGGCCCTGGGCTGACACCTGGGAACTTGGACTTCAGGATGGTTCCCATCATTTTTTGATAAGAACAGCACATTCTGCCTACACAACTTACAACAACAATATGGTTTATACTAAACACTCATTTTCCTCCTGGGAGTCTAGAATTTTGGGTCATGCTAGGGAAAGGATTATTATATGACCCGCTCCCAAAAGAAACCTTGGTTATTAAGTCTCTAATGAGCTCCTCTGGTAGATAACATTTCCCGTGCTGCTACAGCTCCTTGCTGAGGGAATTAAGTGCATCTTGTGCAACTCCTCAGAGAGAGAACCCTTGGAAGCTTGTGCTTGGATTCTTCTGGATTTTGCCCATGTGTCTTTTCATTTCTGATCTTGATTTGTTTCCTTTCACTGTCGTAAATCATAGCCGTGAGTACCACCAGATGCTGAGTCCTGTGAGTCTTCCTAGGCAGTCATGAACCTGGAGGTGGTCTTAGGGACCTCCAACACAGAAATATTCTAAACATAACTCATCCAATGGGCAGACAGCAGTATAAGATTATAAAGGATAATGTTGGGCCAGTCAAGGCAGGAGTAGCTCCATGAGCACGGTCACGTAGGGCTCCATGCTTAGAGGATCCCAGATCTTGGCTTAATGCTCTGTCTTTTGAAGCTAATAATTTATAAACAAGAAATCCTGCATTTTCATTTTCCATTGGGTCCTGCAAATTTTAAAATGACTCCTGAGATAAGGTAATACTTAGAAATAAAAGAATGAAACCTCTTGTCACCCTAAATGCTTACTCTCACCATTGGCAATTTTTCATTCAACTTATCACAGGGCCTAAAAGCCCGCCAATTATAGAGTCACCTTGTGGAGGAGAACATTCTGAAAATGGGTGATGGGTTGTTATTCACAATTTATGGCCAACTTGTTTACACGTTCGCCCACTACATATTCTCCTCTTTAACCTTTAGCTGAGCTCAGGGTCCTAGGTGGACATCTCCCAAAGTCCGTTCCTCAGAATGCTAATTCCCATTAGGGAATAAGTTCTGTTTTTGCATAAGTTAGGGCTGCTCTAAACCCTTTTGGATATTTAAATGTATATTGGCATATGAAGGACTCTGGAAAAGTCTTGCACTGTAATAAGCTGTTTAGCATTGGATTAGTTTCCCAGAGCTATGTGACAAAGTGGCGCAAACGACGTAGATGAAACAACAGAAATGGACTGACTCATGGTTCAGAAGGCTACAAGCCTGAGATCACGGTGTTGGCAGGGTTATGCCTTCTGAGAGCTGTGAGGGAGAATCTGTTCCGTACTTCTTCCCTTGCAATGGTTTGCAGGTGATCTTCGGCATTCCTTGACTTGTAGATATATCACTCTAAGCTCTGCCTTCTTTTTCACATGGCATTCTCCTTCTGTGTGTGTTCCTATGTCCAAATTTCCCCTTTGCATAGGGACACCAGTCATATTGGATTAGTCTTTCCACCCCAATGACCTCATTTGAATTTGATTACCCTCGTAAAGACCTTATTTCCAACTTAGGTCACATTCTGAGGTACTGGGCGTTAAGACTTCAGCACATGAATTGGCGGGGGGCTGCAAAATTCAACCCATAACAAACCTTATCATCATTTCCCAACCAATTTAAGTATTTGAGGGGATCACCCCTATTAACATCTCATGGAACCAGTGCTTCAATGGCATTGAGAGATGTTTTGTTTGATGAAGAGAGGAGGGTCTGTGGGGCGGCATGGCTCCAGTGTGGGATGTTGGGGGAGATGGGGGGTGGGGGGGATGCAAAATGGCAGGAGGCCAGGCTGCTAAAGTGAATTGGGGTCCCAAGCTGCTTTGGATTCTGAACTCTGGCAAAGCCGATTTATCAGTGGTTCATCTAGGACTTCTCAGAGATTTCTAGCCGGGGAAGTGACATTATTAAACCTGGCAGCTGTTTGGAGATTGGAAAAGGGTGAGGCTGGAGGCAAGGAGACTGAAGAGGTTATTTCAATGTCTAGGGGAGTTATGAAAAAGAAGTCTGCACCAAGGCAGCATTGGGGAAATGCAAGGGAAAAGAGAAAGGGCTTCACTCAAAAGGTAATAAAGACACACCTAAGCATGCACACATACACACACACACACACAAATATACACAGACAAAGATATATATAAAATATATATGAAAATTGTTCACATTTAAAATATGTATATATTCAAAATATAAATAAATATACAGATGTGTGCATATATATATGTAAGAGATTTCAGAGGAGGTGTGTTTGTCCTTTGAACCTTAGCTTTGCCTGGCTAGTGGTCCTCAGGTAGAAAAGCTCATGGCTAACTGGTCTGGGAGAGGTGTCAGGCTGGGAGGATCCTGTTTTGTCCCTATTAGGGGCCATAACTGTGCCATGACAGGCAGACAGGGAAACAGGGTCCCGTGTGATCTTTCCTAGCCTCATCTTGTGTTCCTCCCTCTCACTTTCCTAAACTCCTGCCACATTGACCTTCTTTCCCTGCCACCTCCGAGCTTTGTACTTGCTGCTTACTTAACACAACACTTGACCTGGCTCTTCTTTTCTTTGACTGAAGGTCTTGAGTTATAGGACACTTCCTCTAGGAAGCCTTCTCTGCTATGCCCTGGCATTCTAGCTTCAGACTTGTAATCACCTTGTTCAACATCTCTCTCTTCTGCTAGACCCTAAGCTCCACGAAGGCAAGGGCCATGTAAGCCATGTTCTTGCTATATCCCCAGCACTTGGCACAGGGCCTGGCACAAATGGTCACTCTAAACATGAGTGGAGTGAATGAATGCTTTACTTAAGAATTTAAAGCAATGTAAGAAAGGAAATGGTAAAAATACATGAAGAACTAAGGTAATGTGATAGTTTAGAAGTGAGTTTGGGGGGTACCTGGGTGGCTCAGTAGGCTGACTGTTTGACTCTTGATTTCAGCTCGGGTCGTGATCTCATGAGTTCATGAGTTTGAGCCCCACATCAGGCTCTACATTGACAGTGTGGATCCTGCTTGGGATTCTCCCTGTTTGCCTCTCCCCAGCTCACACACGTGCCTGTATTCTCTCTCTTTTTCTCAAAATAAATAAATAAACATTAAAAAAAGAAGAAGAAATGAATTTAGAACTCCTACCCTTACCAAAATGACTTAAATTTGAAGCCAAAGTCAAATCCTAAAGGGTTTATATTAATTTAATTTTGTCCAAAGAGACTTCCTCTTCCTTAGGAAAAAAAGCAGGGGGTGGGGGGAGGGGAGATAACCAAGATTTATTTTAAAAGCTTCATAGACTTTAAATCACTTCCATAAAGAAAAATAAAATAGAACCTTTAGATGAATGTATTTGAGTAGAAATGGCCAGAAACATGTGGCTTGCATTTCCCTTAAACTCTCTTGGGTTTGCAAATTGGAAAGAAAGGTCTGGAAGAAAATGCATTTTCTATTTTCCTGAAGTTGGTATATTTGGGAAACAGTGACGCTGGGGATGTTCAGGAAACTGAAGCTGTGTGTGGGTACTTGTTTAAGTACTGTGACTTCCAGTAGTGCGCCAAAGCGCTGATAAGAGAGAGGAAGTGGACAGTTAGCATCTGAAAAGAACCAATTCAAAAAAAATTTTTTTCTGTGTAGCTTTCACATAAGAGAACTCTCCCCCTGCTCCCCTCCCTCTTGACCACAATCAATATTTTTAGGGGATGAAGGCAAAAGGGAGAAAGAGTTTATTCAGGCTTTTGTATGCAACTGAGCTGTGGAAACAGGATGAAGATTTTGCTAACTCTGCCCATTAAGTGCCTCTAAGTGCTTTTAAAACATGTCCTAGAGCAGAATGGAGGGCACAATAAAGGGAAACTGGGAATTAAGGCTAACTTATTACATTTAAGTGTCTTGATGGTGGAAATGTCAGAAAAAAATAGCAGGAGTGACGAGCAGATAGGACGTAGATGCACCATTTGAATCTTCTTTTATTGAGCATCCCTAAGAGCTGAAAAGTTGTTCAGATTCTAAAATGGTCAAATTATGCAATTTTTGTGGAGTGAGAACTTCTTATCTATCTGTATCAATATATAATTTTTCCCTGGATGTGCTGGGTAAGAATTGAGTGAAAATACACCAACCTAAGTGCTTAGTATGATTACCAGTCATCTCCCTTATTTGCTGCAATAAGGGAAATTTACTTTCTAATTTAGATAATTTTAAAAACACTTTCAACATAATATCAAGAAGCTTAAAGAAAAACAATTCATGGAAAGGAGAAAAAGTGAAAAAAAGAATAATATTTGACAAAGAATGTCAACAATTTTACAAATGATTGTATCATGTGTCAATAATATTAACATATTAATATTTAGAGATTCCAATGACAAATCATCCATTTTTAGATTTGAAACAATTATTGCACATCCATTTGTGTCTGAAAGGTGGACTGCTAGAGCCCCCTAGCTGTTAGAAATAATTCTGTCCTCCTTGGTGTAGGTAAATTACCTAATTGCAAAGGCAATAAGTAGTTCACCAAGAAACCTACTGGAAAACAACAAAGTGGAAGCCCACAGCATGGTCCCCACTATTGTCTTACCATTTGGGTTGGCAGTCATGCCAACCCTGCTCTGAGTACCCATGGACATCTACCCTGGCCCTCCACACTCCTGAACTTCTTGATAGGTCAGTTATAAGGAGGGTACTGTCAACCACCCTTCTTTTAATTGATTTAGTGGTTTAAACTAGATGGTCTCCTAAACCCAGAAGTACAGTGAGCAGGATCATGATGCATGATTCCAGTTCTGTTTTCAGTAGGAGTGTCTATCCTAGGGGCCTGATATCCAGACTTGAGATATATCAGGGGATACAAATTCATGGCCCGTGGACAAATGTGTTTTGTTTGGTTTGCATAGAGCTTTGAAAATCCTTAAAGAATGATGTGACTTTTATAAATTAGTAAATTTCATATAAAATTTGTATTTTCAGCTTCTTTTAAAGAATCAAAAGGTCTCGGGGCGCTTGGGTGGCTCAGTTGGCTAAGCGTCCAACACCAGCTCAGGTCATGATCTCACGGTCTGTGGGTTCGAGCCCCACGTTGGGCTCTGTGCTGACGGCTCAGAGCCTGGAGCCTGCTCTAGGTTCTGCATCTCCTTCTCTCTCTGCCCCTCCTCTACTCGCACTCTGTCTCTGTCACTGTCTCTCAAAAGTAAATAAACAATAAAAAAATGAAAAAAAAAGAATAAAAAGATCTGGTAGTTCTGGGTCTGAGTGTGTATATAGCACTAAGTAGCTATATAGCACGCCTCGTTCTTAGGAGGTCGGTAGTGGTAACGTCCTTTATACGGCATGTATAAGTTCAATTCACGGCAGTGCCCACCACTTCCTATTGGCTAGTATAAAATCAGCATGCTGAATGCAATTATATTACCTGCTTGGAACCTGTAGGCATCTGAGTCTGTAACTCCCGGTCTAAACCCTGCATGATTGTATTCTTCTTCCTCCCAGTAATAATTATAATAATAAAGCAGCTTCTGGTGATTGAACACTAACTATAAATCTGGCCTGGTGGGAGGTCCTTTATTTGTACTATCTCAAATCTTCATACCGACCACTCAAGATAATTATTATATTTTACAAACAAGGAATATGAAACTCATGTTCAAATAAAGTAATTCAGTCAATATATAATGAATGCCACTCTGAGCCAGGTTATTGTATTAAATGCTGGGAATTCAGTGCCCAACAAGACAGCCATAGTTTTTGCCCTCACGGAGCTTATGATCATAAAGTGCAAGAGTAGGCGGTGATGGGGGTATAAAGCAGAGGGAATTTGATGTGGTCTGAATCTGTGTTCTCAAGCTTTTGTATCAGAATCACCTGGAAAAATTGCAGGTCCCTGCTGTATTTTTATCCCCACCTCTCAATTTTCTGATTTACATAGGTCAATGTGGAAGCTTGGAATCTGCCCCTACTCTTTGTGTGTGTGTGTGTGTGGCAAAGGGTAGAAAACAAAGTATTTGTCACTTTAGTATTTAACATTGTAGGTGCACAACTCAATGGCATTAATACATTCATTGTTGTGCCAACATCAGTACCATCCATCTCCAGAAATGGTTTTCCATTCCTGATCTGAAACTCCACAGAGTCACTCCTCCTCACCTTCTCTCCTAGCAGCACGATGTCTTCCAGGTTCATCTACATTGCGCCATGTCTCAGAATCTCCTTCCTTTTTGAGGCCAAATAATATTCCCTTGTAGATACGGAATACAGCCTATTTTGTGTATCCATTCATCTGTGGATGGACACCTGGATGGCTTCCATCTTTTGGCTATTGTGATTCATGCTGCTATGAACATGGTTGTGCAAGTGTATGCACAAGTAGGGATCTGTGCTTTGACCAGTCTCCCAGGTGAATCTAATACAGGTGGATCACAAGCCTGACTTTGATCAATGCCGGTCAGGGGGCAGTGAAAGTGTCTCTGAGGAACTGACATTCACACTGAGTCAAAGCATGAGTAAGATTTCATCAGGCGAAGGGAAGGGAATAGCAGTAACTCTGGTAAGTGTGCAGTCTCCCCTTCAGCTGAAACACTGAGAGCCAGAGTCGCCATGAACATTCATCAGCACTGAGCACTGTAAGTGGGGTTGAGTACCTAAAACAAGAGTTGTTGATCGATCATTCCCTTAACAAATATGTGAGCACCTCTGTCTGCCAGGCACCTTGCTCAGTAAAAGAAATACATGCGCTCATTTATCTGTTCACTTACAATGAGCGAGGCACTATGCCAAGTACTGGGAAATTACAGGAAATTGTTGCTGTATATAATTTTGTGAATTGCTTCACAAAATCTATCTATGTTGCTTACTGATATTAAAATTTCCTTCCATGTTGATCTCTAGGAATGTCAAAGAATTATTTGATACTTAAATACCTACCTGTAGGCCCCTGAGCTGATGACATTAAAAATATTTTTCCTTAGCTATGAAGAAATTATTACTGCTGATGATTTCTGAGTTTTTGAGACATCCTTTACTTCAATCACGAGTCTATGCTTTTGTTGTTGATGAAGTATTGGCATTGAT
Source organism: Suricata suricatta (assembly GCF_006229205.1). Lineage (NCBI taxonomy): Eukaryota > Metazoa > Chordata > Mammalia > Carnivora > Herpestidae > Suricata > Suricata suricatta. The sequence continues at coordinate 172,581,917 of NC_043701.1, forward strand.
TTCTTGGTATTCACATTTAAGAATGACGCGTTTACCAGAGTTTACCAATGCCCCATAAGGGATATCTTGACACATTGACTAGAAAGCTATGGTTCTTTGAGAGGGAAAATAGAGGAAGTCTTTCTGGTTAAATTACTTTTAGAAGATCAGATACGGGGGGAAATAAAGCCTAGTGGAACATGATTGCTTACATGCTTGAGTCAGAGATAAAGTTTTAGGCTGCAGGAGTCTCAAAGAAATTCAGAAGAGTCCTTCTGTGAATACATAGGTCATTTAATTTTGATGATATTTATTACAGCATGCCTTGTATTATAAGCTATTGTATACAGGGATGATTTTACCTTACTGAATTGCAAGTTTCTTGAAGGTAGGAACTATTTCTTAATTAGATTTGATCAGTTCTCAGCATCTGAGAACTCACTGAGTAACTCCCAGTATTGGATACCTCACTGGATTAAGCTTCCTTAATAAAATAGAGATCCGAAAAAAATCAGTGAAGGAGCAAATAAATGAATATGATTCATGGAACAGCAATTTTGGAAGAAGCAGAAATGGCTTACCAGCTGCTTAAAAATCAACACACTTATGTGTTAGAGAAGCCAGGTAGCCAAACAATTATGAAGACAAAACGTTGCAAATAAAACCTTCACTTTTTTTTTCTTTTAAAGGTAAGCAGTGCCTTAGAAGCAGGTGGCTTCTCTTTCAAAAAGTGCTTCTCTCAGAAGTGAGAATACTCCTGTCTGTGAGGATAAACCAGGCTAAACATCAGAGAAAGAGAAGTTGAGGACTCTGCTGCCTGGAATAAAGGAACTGCTCGGGGAACCTGACAGAATATGAGACAGCAAACAGACGTATAAGTACTCTGTGCACGGAGGAATCCGGTGGCTTACACGGAACACCAGCAGAAGTGTTAGCTTGAAGTTTTGAAGGCCCTTTTGTCTCTATTCCAGAAAGAAAGAGAATTAAATAAAGCCACCGTAGCAACAGAATATTATTCAGCCTGACAGAATATTATTCAGAATATTTACAAATCCTGTAATTTACAACCAAATGGATGGACCTGAAAGAATCGTGCTACGTGAAAGAAGCTGGAGAGACAAGTATCGCACAATCTCGCTTACGTGTGGAATCTAAAGAGGTCAGATTCACAAAAGCAGGGAGTAGAATGGTGGTGACCAGGGGCTGGAGGGTGGAGAAAATGGGAGATGTTGGTCGGAAGTATAACGGATCAGTTACACAGGATGAGCAAGTTCTGGAGTACCTAGTATACAGGACGGTGACTGCAGTTATTAATACTGTATTGTGTCCTTGCAGTTTGCTGAAAGAGGAGATCTTAAACGTTCTTAGCACAAAAAAGAGATAGAAAAAGCAAAGAAAATGGTAGCCAATAAATAAATAAGTCAGTAAAACAGAGACTGAGCCTTCCAATATTGTGTAAGTGACTCTGAGACATCCTCGGAAAATCTTTTCTAGAAATTGTTTTCATAGTTGGTCATTTTCGAGGGACAAAGTTCTTGCAGTCAGAGCTGTTTATGTTGAGGTTCACATATACCTGCCTATCTGCCACCCACTACTTCTGAGAGCTAGTCGTGTCCCAGTTCTCGTCTCACTGGTTTTAATGGGAGTTCAAAAAAAAAAAAAAAAACAACAACAACACCCAAAACCAAAATCAAATCTTGAATCTCTTTATTTCTACAGATTCTTGGCAACTGACTTCCTGGGCATTTCCCTGTACTGCTGATGAGTCCTAGTATTTTGACCCACATTTAACCAGAACACTTACTTTTGGGTCAACTTCAGATGAGGCCGAATTCTTTGTAAATGAAGGGAGGCTGAGTTCGTACACTGGGGAGAGAATCTAGGGAGTCAGCGGTGAAGACTTGGAAAGACAGAGGGAAGAATTTGCAAATCCCTCCAGTTCTCGCCAAAAGCAAACATAAGGGGCGCCTGGGGGGCTCAGTCGGTTAAGCGTCCGGCTTCGGCTCAGGTCATGATCTCACAGTTCGTGGGTTTGGGCCCCGCGTCGGGCTCTGTGCTGACAGCTCAGAGCCTGGAGCCTGCTTCAGATTCTGTCTCCCTCTGTCTCTGCCCCTCCCCTGCTCATGCTGTCTCTCTCTGTCTCTCTAAAATAAAGACAGTAAAAAAAAAAATTAAAAAAAAAAAAAGCAAACATCAAAAGGTCATGCAGGCTGACATGGTGTAGCTTAAACCATATTGTTTCCAGAGAGTATGATCCTTCCACGTTTTTAAACGCCATCTTCTTATAGGGATGACCCTTAGGACTCTAGGCAGAAGTTCACAGTGTATGTCAGCAAATCAAAATCAAGTATGCAGACTTCCTGTCAGCTTGTTCTGGGCTGTATCCTATAGAACTGGGAATAAACTGGAAAAGCAACAACTCCTTCTACCATTTGACACTGACTCATATATCATTTCTAATAACTCCACTGGCTCTGCTTAAAAAAGTGAAGTTTTGTGTGTGTGTGCTTTTTTTTTTTTGAAAACTCAGGGATTATCAACATAGGAAATCACCATGTGCAGCAATTGCTTATAGTAATTTCTAGCTTGTAAAAGGACACAATCTGGGGGACAACCTCTATCCCCAGAACACCGTGCTCAGGAGGAACCCCAAGCTATGGCAGCCATCCAGTCCCCTTTAGTGTTTCTCTCGCCACCTGGCACAGGGGGGAAGCTCCAGAGATGTTTGTGGAATGGAGTGGCGTGAACGCAATGATACTGTGCAGATCATTGTAGAGCATATAATTAGGAAGAGCTTTCTAATTCATAAAGTAAGCAGTTGCCCATGTGAAGTGATTACCCAAAATAACAATTGCTAATTACTCAGTCCTTTGGATTAATTCAATGGTGCCAACAATGTATTGTTTTTATTCGGTGGAACCATTCAAGATTGCCCATACTTCACCACTTTTGATCTCCCACGTGGCAGTTCAATATGGTTCAATCTAATATTCTAATTATCATAATCATAGTAGTTGTAGATTGAATTACATGAGATCGTTATTTTTGTAGGTCAAACACTGTTGACTACCAACAACTTTATACAATTCAACTACAGTTATAATAACTACCTATTAAGGCATTATATAATTATTTGTCATTAAATAATAATAGTTACTACCTACCACCTAATGAATATCTGTCATGTCCACACATTTTACTAAATAGCTTATATGCGTTTTTTCATTTGCTCTTATGAGATGGTAGGTTCTAATATTATCCCTCAAATTAAGTAAGTACTTCTGTAAATCATAAGATGTTAAGCTGTTAGTCACTACCTTGTGAGATCAGCTTCTCACTGGGCCTTATGGCATGATTTCAAGAATATAAGGATTGAAGTTTAAGGCTACAACCTTTCAGGGAAACAAATTCACGGAGGTAGTGGCTTGGGGTCCAGGTTTCAATGTCAGGTGACCTTTTGAAGAACACACCTGAATTTCATATATGGTTCCCAATTTTCCTGAGGCCACAGCCATGCCCTAGGAACGGTAGCGTGTACACTGGTGGGAGACAAGTCACACGCATGTGCACGCGCACACACACACTGAGATGCTCGATAGATGGTGCACTGACAGTGAAGGCAGTAACAGGTGTCACTGTGCCCAGGAAAATACTGATGTCAGCCTGTCATCCCCGCAGCATTATTCAAAGTCCCCCATATCACTCCAACCACAGAACTAGGGGAAGTGAGCAAGGCACTTGCCTAGGATGTAAACTTTAAGGGGCACCAGAAACTCATCAAGCAAGATAAATCACATTGTAAGGCAATCTTCTTAAAAATCCAAATCAATACCCAAAAAAATCCATGATTAACAAAATACCAAAATTTTAAATAAAAGAAAGATCAGTATTACTGATTTTTTTTTCTTTTGCCTCAGGCTCCCATATGGCTCCACACGGCAGGGCTCAAAAGCATCCCAGTTGGAACAATAAATTATACGGTTCCTTAATTTAGAGTACTTCATAAAATAATGGCTAATGCTGACATAGCCATTCACAGAGGCCAAGCGCTACCCTAAAAGTGTTCTACATGTCCTAGCCAGGAGACAAATACTGTTATTACCCCATTCACGGCTGAGGACACTGAGGCTTGGAAAGTTCAAGGAGTTCGTTTAAAGTCACACACAGACTTTAAGCAGAGGAGCCAAGTTTGGAGACCAGGAAGTTTGGCTCCAAAGTCCCAACCATTATATCGCAACACGTCTCGAGAAAGAGCATAACAATGGCCACTCTTTCGCACGTTACTATAAATAATGCAGAAGGAGAGGACAGTCTGGGAAAAGGAGGCAGGAGAGAAACAAGCTTTACCTTCTTCGCAATTTGGCCTACGTACAACCCCGAATACAGCTGTTTGCCGGCTGTGATTTAACCTTTCTAAGCCTCTGCTTCCTGTCAAATGAAAAGATTGGCCCCACAGATCTCTGAGGTCTCTTTCCGCCCCAAATAATAGCCTTTCATTCCATGAATCCTCATTTATATCTAGCATTTCTCTGGCACTCGCCGATCTTCCAAAGTACTTTCTTTCTCCTTTTACGTCCAGTTTCCTCTGGGCCCTTCCGGGCCCTCCCTCCATATGTTTTTCCTGGTGGTTCTCATCCATTCTCAGGGCTCCTCCGCTCACCTCTCGGTGGCTGCCTCCCAGGTGCTTCTCTCAGCTCCGTCTTCTCTCCCAACCACATTTCCAGATGGCTGCTGGGCTCTTCCCCTCAGTCTCATGCCGGAAACTTCAAGTCAACGTGTCCAGAAAGGAATTCATCACCTCCTACCGCCCTGTCGCTCCCAGGGCGCAAGCCCTTTCCTAGGCTCTTGCCTCCCCCCTCCTGCACTTGCTGAGGCCTGACAGTTTGACCTCTGCCATGAGTCCTTTATTGGTCCCCGTCCTTCCACGCTCACTGCCTGTTCTCCATTCAGCCCCTCACTGCCTTTCTCCTGCAAAGCTGCTCCAATGCAGGAAGCCAGTTTTTCTGAACTCATAAGTTGAGCCCAAATCTCCTTGTGGGGTAAGGTGGGCTTGCAAGGTCTCCCACTATCAGATAGCGACCAGCATCTTCACCCATTCATCCCCACTTAATTTCTGCTTGAGCAACGACCCCCAAGGCGACCCCTAAGGTGCCTGACTGACTGATGTCAGGAGTGACTTGCCTTCTTATGCTAAAAATACGTGAATTGTACCTTAGGAAAAAACTTGTTATAGTAGTTTCTTCTTTTGTGATTAAATGAGCAAATATTACATTTGCTGAGAAAACCTGTTTTTCTTCCCCTTGGGCTATTGACCCTGGCTCACAAAGAACTAACTCTTGCCTTTACTATGCTAAAAACATTGCCTTGTGTTTAAATGCTAAAGATACCTTCCCCTAAGCCTCTAGTCACCTATTTCAATCAGTATTAGTAAAGATTATGCATGAATCTTCTACCAATCTATGTTCTGGGAAACTTTTACGTGCCAAAGAATTTGTCATCAGAAATCATTGAGGCAATTGCCACTTCGGTTTTGTACCCCATATATTTTATCAATAAATAAAGCTGACTTTCTGGTCAGTGCAGAGGTGCCTGACTGGAGGGCAGAGATGCCTGCCTGCTGATCAGAAAGAACCTTGTGGCTTTCTCATTCCCTTCCCCCATCACCGATTCCCATCTCTTTTGGGCCAACACCGTCCATCCTTCAGGGGAATCTTGGACCTGCTGGAGCTGGACTCTGGCACTCCAATTTACTCCCATCCTCCTCTGCAAGAAGAACAGTGCTGGAGAGACCTTCCCAGACCCTAACTAGGACCCGGGCTCTTATGCCCCAGAGCACTGGCCTCCCAGAGTCTGAGATGAATGTTCAAATTCTGTTTTCATCTTTAAGACCTATCTTGCCACAGTTTGGCTCCAATCTGCTTTTGTAGTCCTATCTGCCCCTTCTCTACTCTAGATATTTTATATGCCATATATACTAGCAATGTTTTCTGAGTACGCTATAGATTTTCCAGGCTGTTGTTTATTTATGTGATTCTCTTTGCACAACGTTCTTCCCTCCATCTCTCTTTACTCACCCTTCAAGATTCAACTCAAATGCCCCCTTCTGGATAGGCCTTCTTGAATTCCCCAGGGCAGAGATAGTCTTCCCTCTCATAAGTATTTACAGCACTTTATCTGTAACTTTCTGCAGGTGTTGTCTCCTTCTGCATTGTCTTAGAGCTTGTTAGACCCAGATTTTTAATATCGTCCCCAAAAACCAGAAACCAGGGAAACCGAGTCACGCATGCAAAAGCAAAGGGCTTTATTATGGGTTTAGGCTCGCTGGACCTAAACTCGGGCTCACAGACTTTACTGGTGTGGTGGATCCATGCAGAGAGCCATGAACAAAGGGGGGGTAGGGTCTTTATGAGTTTGGGAAGGGGGAGTCACCTCTTTCACCTTCCCCACCCCCATCCCCACTGTGATGCCCATCATATCATCACCCGGGAGGTGGGTGCTTGATAAAAATGCAGGCACTAAAGCGCTTGATGTAATTTTCAATTATCATGTCTGCAAAATAAAGGGACTGACCTACACTTTTGAGTGAGGAAAAGGATAGAATCCAGATTATCTCTCTCCCAGGGGTTAGTTATCCTCTGATGAGTGTTCCTCCCTGGCTGGCACCACCCCTTTGGGGACAAGCTTGCCTGCCCAGACAAAATCTCACATCCCTTCTAACAGTTTGACAAGGTCTTATCCTTTGTGGGGAGTCTCCAATCTTTCTTCTTCTTTCCTAAGACATGTCCAGGATTCTTGGAGGCGGTTCTTTGACTTCCTTTCTTCCCGGGTATGCTGAACTCAAGTGTTCCTTGAAAGGATCATTACTCAGCTATCTCCAACGCCAAGCCTACTGTTGTGTGTCTGTGTGTAGGGGTGCGGTGGGGTGTATTCTTGAGGAGGGCAGAGAAGGGCCTTGAGATCGGCTGCTGTGATGATTACTAACTAAAAACACTAGTGACACCTAGAAAGGGCTAACGGTAACTGTCCACACTACATTGATATTTGGGCTGAGATCAAACACAAGAAATGAGTAAGAAGAACTGATAACAAAGGTCACTTGTTCTTAATCTATCAGCTAAGAGACAACATTCTTTTAAAAAATACATTTCCTGTTCTGGTTTGTCCTTGAACTAACAACTGATTATGGAATTTTAATTTAATATTACAGCATATGTTGTCTTTCTGAATTTAAAAATCCATGTCTTGATTCCAAAATGTTTTCAAGTCTGTGGGAAAATATTCTCACCAAAATAAGGTCATCAGTGGTAGTATTTATAATAAATTTACAGTTTCTGAAAATATGGAATCAATATATACAATTAATATTGCAAATAAACGTCAAAATGATATACTTCCACCATATAAATGAACCTTGTTTCACACATAAATGTGCTCTGTGGCAATGGTTCAAAATGCCTTTTCTTCAACAGTAAGCAGATTGAATGAAATAAAAAAATGATGTGCCAGGACTTAAAGGTACAAATGGTACAAATTTCAAATTATTGATTGCTGACTGTGCTTACAGACATCAAACAATACTTTTTCAGGCAGCTCTAATAGTCCACTTCAATGGAGACATGATCTATTACAGGAAAATTGAAAATGTGAGAACAATTTGACTGGTCAATGGTCATTTTAAATTATTTAGGTTTGAGGGTTTTTTTTGTTTTTAGGTGGTAGAAAAAAAACAATGCAAACTAAGAGGAATCTCCTTAACTTCAAACCTTCCTTACCAAGCAAGGTACTTGCAAAGTACCCAGATACTCAAAATATAAATTCACTGTATATTAGAGGAAGTACACATTTGGGCAGAACCCATAGGCAGTGACATCCCTCATGGAAACCCTAGCAGGCCAAAGCAGTCACTCTTGGGGGATCCAGATATATTTATGTAGGCAAGAAATTTTATTGGCAATTACCTTCTGATGTATAGGTGACATGTGTGTACTAACAGAGTCTGAATCTGAACCCTCTAGACCTACCAACTCCTTTGAAATCATCTTTAGGTAACAATCTTCCCAAAAGCAACAGTCAAATATACCATTGAAAGTAACTCAATGGTCCTGCATCATTGCTCTTCCCATAACTTGAAAACAATAAGCAGATTTGTGTATTAGAAAAATCTATTGGTCAGAACTCTTTCAGTTGCAAGTGAGAAAAACCAGACCCCATCTATCTTAAGCCAAAAAGATCATTTATTGTTGCGTGTTATTGGAGAGTTCAAGTAAGGCTGGGTCCAGGTGTTCCGATGACGCTATCAGGAATGTGTCTGTCTCCGTTTCTCAGCCGTTCTTCCTCTGTAACAGATTTATTCCCGCGTTTCCTGTAACCATGTGGAGACCCCTGACAGGCAGGGCTGCTGAGAGCTGGTGTGGTCTGGAGGAATTCTTTTTTCAGGCATTCTGGCAAGGATAAACTGGTTAAAAATCTTTACACCAGCTGTGTATGGATCAGTACATCGGGGCCCAGAGCACTCCTCTGGATCTCTTACCCTATCACGTATACTATCTTCTCCCCTCCACACACACACATCCATCTTTCCTGTCTCATTGGTCCAGTTCATGGGCTTCCATGATGATTTTACAAGATGAGAGGTTCCATCCGTCTCTGTCATGCTGTTTTTGTTTCATGTTCTCTCTTCCTCCTTTCCCCAACTCCAACAGCCCTCCCGATTTGTATCAAATTTTGAAACAGGGAACCGAGTGGTTCTGCTGAGGTGACCACCCCAATCCTGGCCAATCACTGGGCCCGCTGGAATGGAGTGTTCTGGGCACGCCCAACCCCACAGAAGAAGAACATGTCGTGCTGGACAGCCCCACTGGTTACATGTGCAGCTGGGGTGAGGAAGCAGTCACCAGAAGAAAGTATTCTATAACACATAAGAAACAGACTCCCTCAACTACTGAAACCACTGTGAGAATCAAGATTTGTCATTTTATGTGATTTTCTCTGATCTCAGTTTTCTGACTCAGTTGACACCAGTAAAGCCAGTTGAAATAGGTCCCATCCTCACCAAAAACGTGTTGCTCAAACTCATTCAAGTGTACCTACGCTTCAAAGTATAGACATGGTGCCATACCATGGAGCCGTGGGTCTGGTGTTTATTGCAAGGAAATTAACACAGGAAAATTCTCTTCCCTTGGAATTCAGCTAAGATGGTGTATAGGCCACTTCTGGCACAAACCTGATCAAATGAAGACATACTGCATATCTCTTATGTAACAGGCTTTATGGGGACATACTGGTGAATTAAAAAAAATTCCCTGCCTTCAGAAAATTCACAGCTTTTAGGACAACACAGAAAAGCAAATAGCTAACTCTAATACAAAGTGATTAATGCTATGGGGATAGTATAACGAAATGTTACAGGAGCAAAGGGGGAGAGGTGATTAATTTTTCTAGGGATAGAGGGAATGAGCAGTAATCAGGGAAGTGGGAGAGAGGGATGTCAGTTGAGGTTTCCTAGGGGAGATGACACCTGACCCGAAGAATGAGAGGGAGTGTGATAACTTAGAAAGGGGAGAGTAGCATTTTAGGCAGAAGAAACAGTAACAGGAGGGAAGGGGGGAAATCAATCTGACATCTCTTTAATAGTGGCTGGCCACGTTCCCACAGCGAGCGCGAGGGGGAGAATTGAAGCAATTATTGAGAAAACTGTCTCAATCTTTCCTTTTCCCCAGCCTGTGGAAATTTGGCCATGGCTGCATTTTCATAAGAAAAAAGAGCCTTGATTCCAGAGACCACACAATGTTAAGTGATGGAAGAATTATTTTTTCGATAGCATAGAGAAAAACCAGAGCACCTGAATTCAAATAGTCTGGGAAATTCAGACTTCATAAGGAAGGAAAACAAAACCTTTCTTCTGGTCTCTCTGTCCCTCTCCCCTTCTCTCTTCCTTTTCATTTGGGAGAGGGAGGTGGGTAGAGGAGGTTTTCACTTTAAAGAGCAAATCCATGGAGCAAAAACCAAGTGTCCGCAGCACCTGATGACTTATGAGAGCTTAATAAATAGTGGTCGTAGGATGATGGTAATTATTCAAATAATTTTTCAGGAATTTCCTAACATCAAAATGAAAATCAAGCGCAACTCCAAGAATTGATTCCCATGCCCTCCCCTCCTATCCCATCTCCCCAAATGCCTGAGTAGCTTGTTAGCATTCAACGCATCCTTTGAAGATTAAATAGCATTAAATTTTTGCCTTGCAAGGAAAGAGATTATGAATTTATGTGAAAACAAGTCTTTGGGAGAAATGTATGCAGAAATCTAAACAAGGAAGAGATTTTGGCTTAAAGTCCACAAAATGCACCACAAATGAACAGAAACTGATTGACTAGACCCCAATTCGAAGGTTCTGCACCACCGTTGATATATTAACTGTGTAACTTTGGACACATTTCTTAATCTCTCTAGATCTCAGTTTTAAAATGGAAATAATGGCAGTACCTACTGCATATAGGTATTTTGAACATTAAAGGGGATAATTCATGTAATAATGCTTTATGTGGTGCCCGGCACGGTGTTATCCTGAAATCAACAGAGCAACTAATTCTATAAAATTGTCCCTGCAATTGATACTAACCAGAGAAGCAAATATTGTAACAAGATTTTAATCTGTTTGTTCCGTCATCGAAGTGTTGTATTAACATACTTTACAGACTGTCATTATGACATTAACCTGTATTGGATATCACCAGAGGTCCAACGGATGACCTTGAGTGCTTTTCACCCTCCCTGAAAACCTTTCTGCCTAAAAAAAACATTGAACTCTCTTCCTTGAAAACCTTGGTCATTTGGTACCACATGAGTCTGGTTGCAGAGAAGGGGGAGATCTTAATATGATGTTAATACTGAGCTCCAAAGGCCATGACACCAAGCCTTTCCTTGCCCCATGGCAAAAGCATCCTCCTGTTCTCTGAAAATACATCTCAAAAGCATATCCTTCCATTAAGTCTACAAATTTGCTAATGTTTGACCTTTAAGCTTGAGCTGCATATTCTTTTTGTAAGACAAAAGGTACTATACATAAGCTTCTAACTGAAGTATAGTGTAGGTAACAGTGAAGTTGTCTATAGTTCAAAAGTGAGTGTTAACATTCTTTTTATGTTAACATAACAAGAAGGAGCATAATTCAATACTGCATGTCTTTAACCCAACAGATAGATAGATAGATAGATAGATAGATAGATAGATAGATAGATTTGCCTGTTGGACTCTTGACTTGGAATTGATCTCTTACAAAGGAGCTAAAATAAGAGTTTGTGCACAAACACAAGTCATGGCAAAATTCTCACTTCCCTCCATTGTAAATTAGACCATTTTGCACCTTAGTTTTATAGTTACCTGCTTCAAACATTTTACTTCATCTCATTTAATGTACAAGGAATAAAATATGACTGATTACAGATAGCAAAATAAACAGGTGGAAGACAGTGCTTAGGGCTATACACTTTGTGGGCAGGCTTTCCTATGACTTTGTTCACATACCTACCACTTAAATTCATTTTTAGCTGGAAACGTACACCAAAGGGATATGTTGACTGTGATTTATTGAAACAGCTGAACAGTTGCAAGATATAGCTCCTTCTGGTCATCTATCATTCCAAATGATGATTAAGTACAAAGGGAAGATACAATTTAGAAAAAAAGCAACGTGAAGTTGGGATCACAGGAATGGGCCACACTGTGGTTGTGTTCATAATAAAATTTGAGAAAAAAAAATTTAATAGGGAACAAAATAGAAATGTTAGATTTTGCAAAATCAAATAAACACAACTTTGCAGAATGGATAAAAACGATGATTTGTATTCATAATTAAATACTAGTGTTTAGGTCAATTTTTCAAGTAACGTTGTAATGGTCTTTCGCTATGCATGCAATGACTTCTCCCCTTTCTTTAACAAGTGTAAGGTTGAGAGAATTTTTTAAATGGACAAAGAAGCTGCATCCATTAGGGCTTCCCAGTTCAGAAAAAGTAGGGGCTCTTGAGTGTGGAAACAGGTCTATCACACACACATTTGAGCAAACTGGAACCTCAGTTGCTAGATTTATAAAAAGTAGACAATGGCACTAATGGCTCTGCTTCCCCCACAAATTGTTTTGAAGACCAAACAAGAAAGCAGATCTGAGGCACCCGAGTGGCCCAGTTGGCTGAACACTTGACCTCAGCTCAGGTCATGGTCTCACCGTTTGTGAGTTTGAGCCCCATGTTGGCCTACTGCTGTCAGCCCAAGGTTCCCTTCAGATCCTCTGGCCCCATCCCTCTCTGCCCATCTCCCGCTCGTGTGCTCTCTATCTCTTTCTCAAAAATAAACAAATAGTAAAAAAAAGAGAAATCAGATCTAAGCAACCATTATTATCATCTTAAAATCAATTAATTTAAGGAGAATTACAGTCACACACATGTAGTCCTGTGTGAAAGCAGGGTGATGTAAGACATTATTTCCAAAGGTAATTGTTGTCTTGAAAGTGAGATAATATTGTGCTATTTGTTTTTTTCTTTTTATTCTTTTTAAATTTTTTAATGTTTATTTGTTTTGAGAGAGAGAGACTGAGCATGAGCGAGGGTGGGGCAGATAGAGAGGGATGTGGGGCTCAAACTCACGAACTGCAAGATCATGACTTAACTGAAGTCGAATACTTAACCGACTGAGCCACCCAGGCAACCCTGTGCTATTTGTTTTATAATCTTATTTTTATTCTCAGGCTGAGGGGACATAAGGAAATACTGGTCATGCCTAGATGTCTACGGGAATTAATGTGCATAGATGAGCCCACCTACACATTTGTAAAAATGAGCATGTGTGTACATGTGTTTGTGTACCTGTATCAGTCTAACAGCTAATTCTGGAATTCTGGAACCAGGTGGCTTAAATTTGAATCCTACTTACTTGCTTGTAACCTTGACAAGAAATTAATCTCAGTCTGGCTGTGTCTCTGTTTCCTTATCTGGAAAGCAAAAAGATATACGTATGTTCCTACAGATTAAATGGGTTCATACCCAAAGTACTGAGAATGGTGTCTCTACATGTTGTAAGTGCCTAATACGTGTTCGTTATTTTTATCATCAGGAGAACCTGTATTTTAAGCAAAAATTATCAGTGGAGATTTACTTTGTTCAAAACACACATTCATGTCCTGTCTCCCTAGTGACCAATACTTTATCCAAATGCTACTAGCATAGACCAGGATCTTAACTTTTGGAACTCCTTGGCCAAAGAAAGCTGAGCAGCCTGTGGACAAGTCCTGCTGGCTGTCTAAACAGAAGTCCACACCAGGCTTTGAACCACCAACTGTATTTTGTAGAACATCATTAGCCCTAACATGGTGACATATGCTTCATGAAAAAGGGTTATGGCCAGCTATGTTTGGGAAACTGTGTTCAACTCTGCAAATCAGTTTTCTTCATGGTGGGATGAAGATACTTTGACAAACTAACATGTTTTTGTGTCTCCAGGGGACCACTTATTTTCATACAGGCTCATCGTTTTTGTCTCTTCTTCTTCTTTTTTTTTAAAGGAAAGCCTATAAAACCATGAGGAATATTAAAAATTCACACAGCTTGGAAAATACTTCATTCAGTATTTTTTCTCAAATTCAGATAGTTTAGTCTGGTAAAGAACTAAAAGTACTCAACAAGATACTCTATTGATTGGGGGTAGTGCTTCGTAGAATCTTCCACTGTAAGGTCTTGGGATCCTCGTTGTTGATAATGAGTTAATAATGGCTTGCCAGTGATTTAAAAAGAACATCTCCTAAACCTGAGAGATTGCTGTAGAACATAGAACAACATGAACCATGAACACTAGACTTAAGTATGATCTTTTGCGAACCCATTTGTACAATTGAGAGATGATCAGAATTTGTTTTCTGGATTAAAACAAAATTATTAACTGTAGAGCAGAGGTTGGGTCAGACAGATACACTGCTTCAAGCATGTGTTGCTACTGATTTGTATTTTATGGTAGCTGAAGAGTTTGAGCTGCTTGTTAATGAAATCAAGCACCATTACATAGATTACTGGCAATCCTCAGAAGCTGCGGATCTATTTTGAAATATCTTTATGCTACGTTTGTTCAAAGCATTGTCTTTCTGTTAAAAGAATTCACCTGAACATTAGATTTTCTCTATAATGTACTACTGATAGCTTAAAGAAATATTTCTGTGTATCTCTTTGTCTGAATTTGGAAGCTATGTATTTTCTTTGAGTTCCATTTCTTCTGAAAACTAGTTGTTGACAAATACGACTATCACAATGATTGTAGGCCTGAATTACCCTGCTGATTTCCTAATTCGTTGCTTGAATTGTAATGACTCAAAATAAAAGCAGTCTCTCTAAAATATTTTGTCATCTTACACTGTTTGAAAGATAAATGGTCTTAAGCAAAATAGTTGCTGAAATTCTTTGCCAGAATGGAAGTTTTAGCATCAAGGTCTATATCCAAGAGAATGTAGGTGGTGGGGATTGCTCTTTTGAGGGGGGTAGGTTTTTCTAATCCAAGCAACGGAATTCGTAGAGTCAAGTCTAAAGTAAGGAAGAGAAAAGAGATTTCCAAGTCAAAAAGAGAGCCTGAATGTGTATTAAAGAGAGCACAGGGTTTAGGTGTCGATCTGAAATGAAGCCTTGGGTAAATCAAGCAGCTGTCCAGGTGGCAATTTCCATATATATGAAAGGAAAGGAAAGGACATCAGTAATCTGGAAGGTACAACATTTTTCCTTAGAAAGTTGGTATGGAAAGAGAGGAAAACAAGGAAAAATATGGAGTTTGCAACTAAGTATAGGATTCTTTCCAAGTGTTAAACTTGGAGCAAAAGTCCTACTACTCGGCTTCAGGATTAGGTATTCTTTGGTTACCATTTCCCTTGTAGATTAGCAATGGTTTTGCTTTGCAGGTTACAGCATTTCCAAACCTGACTCAGTTTTCTGCCTAGAATTTGTATGTTGCTGTTGTATGTTCTTTTTTCCCCACTTCTCATTTGAAAGGCTTTCACTTACTATGCCTATAAGCTATGATATTGAGGTTCAATGCCAGTAAAGTTTCAGGGGAAAGAGTGAGAAAATTATTTAAAAGGACTACTTTTTGATAATGGCAGTATTTTGACAGTTTTTGACAGGCAATTTGGAATAATGCAACCTCCTGGATTACAGCCAACCTCTGAAATGGGCTGTAATTTAGAATGATGGCAGCTTCTATGACCTCTATATTGGAGAGTCACTGAAATTAAAAAAAAAAAAATCTCTAAACAGTTGAGGTTTATATTTGAAAATCTGGCTTAAATGTTCTGACGTCTAGCCGTTTTATTTAATGAAAAGATTTTCCTGTCCGATGCATAGCTCCAAATACTTATCCCAAAGCTGGGGGAGATTTTCTGTCTTTTTGTCGGTGGTAAAACTCTTCTCAGATTCCACGCTCAACCAGATCGTCAACATTCTAATGAGCTGCTTGTGGGCACGTCTGCCCCTTCTCTCTGCTGGATGAAATCAGACCCACTCGGGCGCGGGTAACTCTATTATGCTGTCATCCTGTAGGGAAGGGAAGTCCTGGGTTATTACAGCTTCCAACTTTCATCGTTGACAAAGATGTGTTGTCTCGGGTTCTAAGTCTGGTCCTCAAGGCCCCTTTGAAAAATAGATTCCGTTACTTCCTTAATTCTGAGAGTTAAATGCTTTTTAAAGAGTCGTGTAAGCTAAATATGAGCTGGGTGTGCAGTGTTGGATTTGCAACTGAACTGCAATTCTCCAAACATACCAATATATTCCAAAATTGCCAGTTGCGGGCCATAAAATATTTACATTACAGAGTAAATAATGTATGTTTAGTAAGAAATGATGAAATATTTACAGTTTTTCTAAAGATACTGTATGGGTTTTTTCCTCTACCACAGCCATTTTTCTCGAAGCAGGCAAAATAGGCAACTGTAAGAGTTCAGAACAACATGGAGGCAGCCAGGAAGGAAGAGAACGTCCTGAGGCACCGAGCGGAAAAATCTCCACACGGAGAAGAAACACCAGCTGATCCCAGATATCAAGGTACATATTTCCTATGGTTAAAGGTCTAGGGAGGCATTAGCAAATAATTTTGGTATTTTTACCATTAAAATGAAGAGGTTTTAGGCCCAGTTCACGTGACACTATCTTTGGCCAGAGCCATTCTGTGGGAGTATTCTGAACCTCAGAGGATGGTATGACCTTCCAAGTGTCCAAACCAATACATTTTTAAAGCCTTTCCCGTACACTCATTGACCCTGAACATGATCCAGAAAACCTAATCAGTGTTATAAATCCTTACTGCATATGTCTGAGAACGAGCCTGAAGAAGCCCTTAACAGAAGTTTTCAATAGAATCACCGGAGAGTCTCAGAGATTTTCAGGCCTCTGCCCCTCCCCCCACCCCGAGAAATTCTAATAGCATCACTCTAGGGTGGGGCCTGGCAATCATTATTTTTGAAACGTTTCCCAGGTAATTCTGATGATCACCTGGAAGTAGAAAGAATATTGCCCCCCGCCCCTGCCATCCACATCCTCATCCCTGAAACCTGGGGGTGTTACCTTTCGTGGCGAAAGGGAGGCTACAGGTGTAATTAAATTAAGATTCTTGAGATAGGGAGACTGTCCTAAGTTATCTGATGGGCTTTAAATATAATCACAAGTCTCCTTTTAAGAGGGAGGCTGAGGGAGATTTGATTATGGAAAAAAAGGCAAGGTGAGGAGGAAAGCAACATGGTAGGCTGCTGGCTCTGAAGATGGGGGGAAGGGCCAGGGGCCAACGAGGGTGCGGAGGCCCTGGAAGTGAGGAAAAGAAGGAAAGGAGCCTCTGTTAGAGCCTCCAGAAGGAGCCAGCCCCGCTGATATCTTTTTAGCCCAGCGAAATGGATTTTGGACATTTGACCTTCAGAACTGTAAAATAATAAATATGTGTTGTTTTTAAGTCATTACTTGCAGTCATTTTTCCAGCAGCGCATGGACCACTGCCCTGAACCACCTCAGGCCTAGCAGTCCTTTGTTGCTAAACAGAGCCCTTCAAGCCCGACCTTCAAGGCCCCAGGATTTAACCCATTTCCCAGCACAAAGGCAGCCTTGCCTCCAGAAAGGACTGCCACTCCCCTTCCCATCTGTGGTGGGCACCTTCCTCACCGTCATGTGCCCTTGAGGACGCCATAGCTGCCCCAGACAGGAAAGGCAGCAGTGTGGGACCGTGGCCAATAGCTGCATCCCTCAAATTTGGACATCAAGCCACAAGAATCCATCATACCCGGCCTGTGTACTCAGCGTTCTGTGGCCACTGTGGGGGATTCAGAGAACCAGGAGAGGTCACTCCTTATCCTCGTGCTGAACACACACATTGCAGAGCAATGATGAACACTGAGGTTGCATTTTCCGGGAAGGCTCCCCTGGCCTTAAGGGATATTGTCTCATTTGGGGATAAGACAAATGCATCATTGGATTTAGGGGAAGAAGATGACATCAAAGCATGGGTGTCCCAGTTATATACCCTCTGACTAGAAGACCTGGAAATCAAGTCATTTTTCCGTAGGTTTAGGCTCTCCATAAACTGAGGGACACATTCACGAACTGTCCATGCAGTTCTCGTAATGTAACCCTATTTTCCAAGGGAGGCGGGAGTCTCTGTATTTTATCAGTATTTGCTCCTATCAGAACTCCTCACAGTGAAAGGAAAAAAAAAAAAAAAGATGGCAGCTGCACAGAGCCGGGATAGCATCTTGTTTCTATGACAACAGTGTCTGCTCTGCTCCCCAGCTCCATCTGGTATTTTCAGGCCTAACAGCCAGGTAGCATCTAAATGCTTTATGGGAGGAAAAAAAAGTATCGATAAAGATTCTTCAGATCAGGCACAAATGAACACAACACCATGTCCTTTCTGAGAAAAACAGTGAATGACTTCGTCAGTAACAGCACGCGTGAAGACAAACCACTTAGCACGCAGAACATACTCACCTCTATATGACGAACTTAGCAAGCACAACATTCATATGAAATCAAGGGGCTGTTGGGGCCGCCGGGGGCTCTTTCCTAAAGGCGGAGGAAGGAGGCTCGCCTGGGATGATTCTCTCCTCCCTCTCGTGCTCTCTTCCCTGTCCTGCTTTGTGCAGGTGCATGTGCTTTAGGTGATACGGATGCAGCAGCTCGTTCGTGCCTCACTGACCTTCCCTTCAGATTTTATCCTTGTTGATTACCGTTCCCGGGTAGCTCTTCGGAATTTATGGGAAGCTGAATTTTAGTCCTCCTCCATGGGCACTCGCTCACAGAGGAGCATGCTTTCCAGTATAACATGATGACCCAGCCATTTTTCACTCTCCCCCACCCTCATATTGAACATAATCTAGGGAAGCATCTCCTGTGTCTTCCTTAACGGCACCATCATTAAAAACATGGCATTTTTACAAAGTCATAATTTATCTGAAAGATGATACAGTATGACTCCAGAGCTACGTTGTCACGTGATACTTGGGAGGCACTTATACTAAAAAATTGCTCATTGTTTGTCTGACATTCAAATTTAACTGGGCATCCAGTATTTTTATTGGCTAGATCTGGCAACCCTATTTCAAGGCAGGAATATAGGCCTTTTCAGTTCACCTGACCACTTAAGCTTGGATACAGCATATCAAAATGTTAGTACATTGGAGTATTGTTTTCCGGCATTTTCTGGTTATTAAAACAAACATTTAAAGGTTCATTGTTTATACCAAAAACCTTATTGACACCAAAGCTTTGCATGCATTCACTTTTCCTTTATGTATTCAAAGCAAAATTCCTGGGCACCTGCTACTGGCCTGGCACCCTTCCGGAAGCTTAGAATTGATGGGGCACAAAACACATGGGCGCTTCCTCATGAGGCCAACATTCTATGGTTGGCTCTTAGATCTCATTTCAGGACGTTTACTTCTGAAATATACAAATATTCAAATTTGTATTCAATTTGTATATTTGAATTGTATTAATTTTGAATTGTATCAAATATTAGTATATTTGAAATAGACAAATATACAAAAGACCCATCGGATGTGGCCCTGCCCTCAAAAGCAGATAAACTATACTAAACCTGTTGTCCCTTACGCATCTTAAAATTTCTCCAAACCCCACCAAGCCAATCCCAAGTGATTCTTCAGTTACAGAAGAAATTTAAATTGCCTTTATTCACTTCCTTTGTCCCTCATCTTCCCAGATTAAGAGATAGTTGACCCTGGCAGAGTGGGACATTACCTAGTCCCACCCTACCATCAGTTTCTAAAGTCCTCCCTTGTCCTTGATGGGATCCATTCACTTGAGGGTCCTTTTCCTCTCCTGAGCTCTCACAGGAGATTCAGACAGATGAGTGACATTTGCATTCTTTCTCTGTCTTCTTCAATTCTTCTCTGTGTACTGGCCCAACTCTTTTCTCCTTTTAACTATTTCATCTATTTGATAAGGGTCACTACTAAGCCAGAGAGGAAAATTAAAGGTCTGCAGTGTTCCAGAAAGTTCTTGAGATACAGACCTACCTACCTAGCATTTTTTTCCATATGACTCAGATTCTTTCCTCTTGTATCTCACATTTTGACTGTGACACACTCAGTTTTATTTTGAGAAGTCTAGGTAGCATATTATGTATGTTCAGGTATATTACTTGAAATGTGTAACCACCAAGGTAGACAAAATAATGCCCCCCAAGGATATTTGCCTCCTAATCCCTGAAACCTGTGAGTATGTCACCTTACATGGCAAAAGGGACTTTCAAGATCAATTAAGGATCTTGAGATGGTGAGAGCATCTCGACTTATCCAGCTAGGCCCAAATAGAAGTACAAGCATTTTTGAAAGACAATGGCAGAGAAGGAAAGAGATTTTAGGGTGCTACCTTGCTGGCTTGGAGAAGGAGGAAGGGGCAGGAGCCAAGGGATGCAGGCAACCTCTACAAGTTGGAAAAGGCAAGGAAATGAATTAGCCTCTAGAGCTTCCAGAAGGACTGCAGATCCTTTGATTTTTGTCTGGTAAGACCCATTTTAGGCTAGTAACCTCCAGAACTGTAAGACAACAAAATCATATTGTTTTAAACCACTAAAGTTGTGGTGATCCTTTAGAGCATCAATAAGACTGTACGCAGATAGGTCCAGGCACTGAGAAATCAGAACTGAACGGAGCAGACTCCTTGAGGCTCGTTGCTAAGCTGGGTGTTACCTCTTAGTTGCCAGGTTATGGGAGATCTGCACGGTCATGGAGTTGGGACAGCCTGCTATTGGTTATTTACCAACCACTGTGGGAGTATTTCAATATTTTAATAGTCAGAATGTGTGTACTAGGGATTTCTGCTATGCACACCCTTATGCACTAAATCTGATGGGTTTTCAGTGGATTCTGGAATGACTCTTGAATTTTTCTTCCCTAAAGGAAGAAAAGAGTTAAGATGAACTCTTAATCAAAGTGGCCAAGGCAATGATTCTAATAGAATTCTATTTTCATTTCTATGTGTCCTACACGGAGATTCTAGAGTGAGAAATGATGGGAATGACTCCTTTATGCTCAGGATCTTTTAAAAAATGAAATTCTTGGAGCACCTGGGTGGCTTAGTCAGTCAAGCGTCCAGCTTCGGCTCAAGTCATGGACTTCAGCTCAGGTCATGAATTCGCAGTTGGGGAGTTTGAGCCCCCCATCGGGCTATGTGCTGAGAGCTCAGAGTCTGGAGCCTGTGTCTCCTTCTCTCTCAGTTCCTCCCTGGCTCACACTTTGTCTCTGTCTCTCTGTCTCAAAAATAATGATTAAAAGTTTCTTTAAGTGCTTTTTTTTCTTTCTTCAATTTTTTATTTAAATTCTAGTTAGTTAACATACAGTGCAATATTGATTTCAGGAGTAGAATTAAGTGATTCATCACTTACATACAACACCCAGTGCTCATCACAAGTGCCCTCCTTCACACACACACCCATCTAGCCCGCCTCCTACCCCCCTCCCTCTATCAACACTCTGTTCTCTATCTTTAAGTCTTTCATGCTTCGTTTCCTTCTCTCTAAAAATGAAACTGTTTGTTTTTCCAACTTACTATCTGAACTTTCCATCTTTAAGTATTGAAAATTTCTTTTTCCTTTCATCTTTCATATTTCCTCCTTTCTTTAACTCTGCCTCTCCTCTCCCATTTGCAAACAAGTGAAATAAGAGGAAAAGAGACTCAGTGACTTGCTCAAAGTCCCCAGCCTAGTTGCCAGCCACACTGAGCACAGGACCTGGATCAACACCCCATCCAGGGATGTGAAATCACACCCCCACCAAGGGAAAGATGTCGAGTGGTCACCTTCTTATTCTTAAATTGTGTTCAGTCTCCTACAGACCCATCTATGGCCTTCCACTGCATTCTGAATAAAATCTGAACTCCTTCCATTGCTCTCAGCACGATTCGGCCCTGACCACTTCATCAACCCCATCTGTACAGTGATCCCACCGGTCCCTCCATCCTCAGACACGAGTTCTGTCCTGCATTCGGGACTTTGTGAAGCACAAATACGTTGTCCACACCGTCCACAGCAGGTCCTTGCCCCACGCTGTTCGATTTTACACTTACACTTACTCTGTGTGTATTGAATTAATGATCGTATGTACTTTGTTTCTTGTTACCCCAGAGGCTCCATGCACCCAAAGAGCTTATTCGTCTTCTTCGCTGTTGTGGCAGAGCTTGGTACACAGTAGTTCTTTAATGAACCCTTTGTGAATGATGTTTGTGGTCATTCCTCAAGGCCTACCCTAAAGTCCTCTTACTTTTTTCAAAGCAAAGAATTCCTAGGCCATCTTGTCAACCACGGACACAGGCTGCCGGCCAGATGCGGTGGCTAAATAAAGGAAAGACAATGTGTCTGGTCATTTATGTAAAATATTGTAGCTGGCACTTAAAAGAAGTGGAAACTAGCTTTCTGACCTCTGCAGTAATCAGCTTACACCGTGAAGCAGGAGATTTGAATCCCCTTATCTACTTCCAGATGAGAATATTATGTCTCATTTATAGTTACAGCCTTCTGGACTGAAATATCATATTTTATGAGTAATAGCATCTGTAAGTAAGATAAAAGACATCACAAAAGAAAATGAAAGCATTTAAAATACAACAATTACTGAAATAAAATCATCTTTAGGACATTCTTCTGACAAGTTCTCTTAGGTTTTATTAATTTTTTCTCAGAATATCACCATGAATCTTTTTTACGAGTGTTTGGATCCCGTGTGCACAATCTCTGCATTTATTCACTTGAGGCTCAGGCAGAGTGGAGTGTAGGACCTCAGCGATTTCCTGCTTTTCTCTGCATTGACATCTTGAAAAAGGAAATGGTAAAAGTAGATTATCAAACAGTTTAAGAAAACTATTCATCTACGCGTTGTTAAAGTAGAATAATGAGACATAGCAAACACAAAATTACAAGATTGTCAAATTTCGAATGATGATGTATATGCAACTTCAGTAATTCTAATATTTACAATATTTCCTTGTTTGTTTTCAGATATTTAAATCCCTTCCACTCTTTATGCATTCATTTCAATTCTATTCCAGAACTGCTTACTATTACCTATGAAATAATCAGTTTATTCTCTGTTTAGAATGTTTCTTACTGAGCTCTTTTATTTAAATGCTAATTAATTGTTTCCTTTAACCATCTTACAGAGTTTCCCTATTCTATTATCAACACACCTGCAATGTCAAGTAAAAGATAAGGTTTATGAGCCATGCAAACTATGATGAAACATTTTGAACTGTCTATGGCATCGTGAAAGGAAAGTAATGGCAGTGTCTGGCTTTTATAATGGAATACTGTTGTACTAAGGCCAGTAAGTCATTTTAAACATTGGAAGCATAAAGTAATTTTATCCTGATAAGTGAGCGATTTAGCAAATTGTTTTAAGAAGAAATAGGATTTATGGTTCACTCTGCCTATGTGTATATGTGAACATTACATTTTTTTTCAAACTTTCCAAAAAGTTACTGTGAATAATTCACAGAAAGTAATAGAAGCATTGAAATTTATCCCAAATTTCCAAATAGTCACTATGACTAATTTCCTGAAATTAATAGAAATCTTCATGGAGATTGTAGTAAGAGTAGGCGATGTTAGTTGTTGGTTTAAATTTGAATGTATTCAACAGCTAAGCCATTTATTTACTAAGCAGCCATGTCTTATTACGTAGGCAAAGACTATGTTAATGATGAAAACAAATCACTGGTAAGAAACAAAAAAAGCCTTTAATGTCTCTTTTAGTTTTTTCTGTGTAATCCCAAACCACTTAAATTTATTGTCATGGAAACTACAATTTGACACAACCAGATTTCAAGGCCCTTGTTTATTTTATTCACCTTTGTAATAGAAAATTCTTACTTGCCTTACATATCATGTCCACTCTTAATTTAATTTAATACATAATAAATATGTATTAAATAAACAAATTAATTATTCAAGGTAGAGGAGAGTGGCTTCCAAGGTCTGTTTTGTTTATGTTTTGGGGGGGCTGATGGACTAATCCCCGGCAGGGGCATCTGGGGCAGCCTTCCTGGCTCCTGTGCTGGGCTCCTGACTCTGACGGTGTGAAGATCCAAGTTCAGGAGCTTCGATACAGCTTCCTAATTCCAAAGAGTTCGCTATCCCGTGACTCCTAATGTGCTATTGGAATTTCTTAATGCCATGTATTTCAGAACCAAAACAAGTTTGCCTTTCTCAATCAATAATTAAGAATTGACAGTTTACTTTCATTCTTATTGTAGAAGTATATGACCAAAACTAAAATTGGCACCTTTAAGTATTTACATTTATATATTTAATTTTATCATATATATGTGTGTATTTACATATGTATGCATATGTATGTATGCATGTGTATTTTCTCAATATGCACTTATATTTATCTACCTGTCTCCCTCTATCTATCTGTCTATCTATCTATCTATCTATCTATCTATCTATCTAATCTCCTTTGTGAAGAAGGGCTCCTATAGTAGGTGAGTTGCCGCAGGCCAGCTCTGAACCCTAGCTGTTGAACCCTTTCTTCAAACTCTTACTTGAAAGTTCAATATAGAAAAAAGATAAAAGAGGAGTTGTTTTAACTGAAGTAGTTGAAAGCCACTGGTGAACAAAAAAGATCTTTCATTGGAGCAGAAGGAATTAGGAAGGAGTTCTAGACTAGCTCTGACATTAATTGCCTGTGCAATGTTGGGGAAATCCATCAACCTCCATGGCCTCAGTGCTAACATCTATAAAACAAAAGGATTGTGCAAGATGTTTTCTTAAGCCTAAAATAAACACTAAACACTAAAACACTTTAAACACTAAAAATCCTTTGATTGTAATAGAAATAAATCAGTCACTCAGATTTTTTTCTATAACTATTTTTCTTGCAACTTGAGTGTTAAGGTCTGTTGTATGCATTGAATTGTAGCCTCAAAAAGATACTTTGAAGTCCTAAACCCTCAGTAACTCAGAATGTGATCTTATTTGGAAGTCAGGTTATTACAGATGTAATTATTTAAGATGAGGTCATAGAGGTGTATGGTAAGCCTCTAATCCAATCTGAGCAGTATCCTTATAAGAAGAGAAAAGAGACAAAGAGGCAGGGACAGATTAAGAGAACTCCAAGGGACAATGGAGGTAGAGATTGGAGTGTTGCATCTGTGAACCAAGAAACACCAAGGATTACTAGCAAAAACCAGCAAACAGGAAGAGGCAAAGACCAGATTCTCCCTTAGAGGGCCCAGAAGGAGCTAACCATGCCGACATCTTGAATTCAGACTTCTGGCTTCCATTCTGTGAGACAATAAATTTCTGTTGTTCTGAAGCACCAAGAGGTGATACTTTGGTTTTAGCAGCTCTAGAAAACTAATATAAAAATCAGGAAATGAATATAATACTTTGTATACAAATTTCATTTTTAGTTTTTCATGTTAGATATAGGGCTGGTTAAACAAGCATTTACAAAGCATGATCCATTTTCCATTATTTTTCTTTAAATCACATTTGATTTTAATTTGTTATACATGGATTGCATTATGAATCTAAATTCCAGAAATCAAAACAATCTTCTGAAAAGATATTAGTTGGTGAGTATTTTTTTTTAGGAAATGTATCTGCTTTGAAATCAAACACAGCTGCTGAAATAGTCTTATTTTCTCCAGCCTTTAGTTTTTGGAGGCAGGAAATGAAGTGGTTAAGGATCTGCCTTAAGATACTATCAGTGTTTAAATCCTGATTCTGCTACTGTATGGGATTTGGACAGGTTAGTTCTCTCTGCCTCAGTTCTCCAACTATCATGTGGAACAAGTAAATGCAGTGATCTTTTATGGTTATTGGGTTGACAAAGAGAATTAAGATGTATGAAGATCTCACAGGGTGGTTGGCACACAGCAAGTTATTAATACATTTTAGCTGTTATGCTCTTCCTTCCTAGTGCTTCTAACTCAGTGCCACAGATTGATTACCTGGAGCAACTTTGACAGGACCACTCACTTGCTAGAAAACATTACGTGGTCCCCCATTATATAGTATATGGAAATGTTAAACACCTTCTAAATGTTGGCTTCATCTAACTTTCTGCCTTTTCCCCCCTTATCGCTATCTGTTGGAGTTGCACCCTCACTGAAATGTAGCTCATTTTCTGTCCCCAAGTGGTAAGTCTTCCAGCTCACCCACATCAGACTTATTCTTTCTCCCTCTGCCATATTCCCATTACCCAAGGTAAAGGTCTCTTACACAGCTTGCTTAGGAGTTATTTATGCATGCTCTGTCTCATTTGATAGATGATGACTTCCAGAAGGGCAGGGTTTGTACCTTTCAATTTTGTATCCCCATGGTTCCTAGCAGGAATTTTTTTATACTTAGTAGATACTCAATAAATGGTTGTTAAACTTGGTTGAACCCACGTTTTGTTTTTCTTTTTTTGGCAGATGCCCTGAGAAAAACATAAAATAAATGGATTACTTTTCTTCTTTTCATTGCAATATATATGCCCTGGGCTAGTGGGTATTTGCAAGCCTAGTTTAGAACCTAGGGAAGTCATCAATCTAGGAAAGGAGAGGGAATGCATTTTAAATCACAAGAGCAATCTAGCCTTATGCAAGGCCTTCTAGCAAAGCAATTATCAATGGCTCAATAACCCAGGTGCTAGAGTTTTTGTGAACAAAAGTCTGAGGTTGAGAGACAATGAGTGATCTTAACTTTTATATTTCATAGGTATGCAATTCAATGAAACATGTACAGATGGAAAGCTCAGATCTGAGAATCATATGTGGGTATCATAATGCAAATAATTGGCTTTCTTTCTAAAGAACATCTGTTGAAACATCTGAGAGCAGTTGTTTATACTGATGCCAAAATGTTGAAAAATATAATAATTCTCCAATGAGGTTAGAAATATCCGGGGGAAGAAAAATAGTCTTTATGTAGTTCTGTTTTTATTAAATCCTGTTGTTGTTTCTCTAATATGGCACATAGGAGATGCTCAATAATATTTGTTGAATGAATGTTGATTGAATAGCAGACTCATTAAACAGTTGTTGAATGAATCCTTTTTTTTTAGACTTAAAAGATAACATTTTCAGAAAATGGTATGCTCTAATTTTACCATGCCATATACCATTTTTATTTGGCATAAATTTAAGTAATGCTACTTTTGTTCTGAATATTACAGAATGTAATTAGCATGTATATCTATAAGAATATATTACTAAAGAAAATATATGAATAAAGCTAGTATATGGTAACGATATTTTAACATCTTAACATGATACTTTTACGTATTATTATAAGACACTTAAAATTTGATTATGGGCTTATATAATCATGTTTGTTTGAACAAATAAAAGAAAAAACACTGCATAGAAGTACCTATCATTTGGTACCTCTAAGAAGAATTGAACTTGGGATTTAAGAGCACCAAAATACTCTTTGGATGGAGACTGCAGAAGATGAAGACATTTATTCCTCCAATCCCATTCCAGAATTTCCAGCAGTTCTCTGTGTGTGAGTGAGGCATCTAGGCTCCCCAAAGGCTGCCCAAATTCCACTCTGCCAAGTTTCAGTACAGAAAGAACATGTTAAATAATAAATGTGAGTTTGAGTGTAACTAATAAAATTGGAATGTTAAAGAGCAGCATGCTTTTGAAAAGCAGCCTCCTTGTGAGGATGCCCCCCGTGCAAGTCCACAGGAAATAATTCTGAAGGGAGTGATATTAATTAGTAATATAATTTATCTTCTGGAAGCCCTTTCCTTTGATAGTGCCGTGGCACAGTTCATAAGCCTCCAGATAAGTGCTCAAAGAAAATGGTTCAAACCACAAATTCAGTTTTGTTTTCCATCCTTGAACAGATAAAAGAGTCAAATTTACTTCAGTATATCTACATTTTACACATGCATCACATGATGGGGGATTATGAAGATATAAAAATGTATTTATGAAGAGTTTTCAATGAAATGGTAAACTGCTTAAGATGTAATCAAAGGAAAACAGAGTCGAAGCCAAAATTAAATTCAAGGTGATCTCAGATTTCTTGGTTTCGGCTTTATGTCTGCCATACACTAGGTATGCCACCTTGGCAAGATACTTAACTCTTCTGTGTCTCAGTTTTCTCAACTATTAATATGAAGTATTAGTAAAGGTAGATGGGTAATGAAGGTAATAGTAAAATTCATTGTGTTTAAAATAGTGCCCAGCAAACACTCAATAAATAGTACTAATGGTAATTATTATTATTACTTACAATATTTTCAGGATGGATAATTCTTTTCTGCATCATTACACTTTTCCATTGGATTCTTTTATAATAATGTTTAAGAATTAAGTTATAATCGTACATGGCATGGTGGACATTGAGGTGGAAATCTGAAATAGATTAAAACTTGAAACCAAATCTACTACAGCAGTAATGAAATATTAATTAAGTCTCTTATACAAATGATGTGACAGATGATGTTACCCGCCTTCAATTCTAATACAATCTAACTAAAAATTAGTTTTTTAAGTTTAGCCAATGTCAATTCTACATTCAGAAATAAAGTCAAATGTTTATTATAATCTTACAATTTTGACCTACTAAAACTAAAAACACTTTATTTTTTAATTTAAAAACCCCATGCAAAAGTCCCAAAGGTGCCTTTCATGTTTAAGCTTTAATTAGCAACCACTTTGGTCTCTGACACATATTGTGCAGATATTGAAGTGTTAATATTACTAAAGCTTGATTACAAAAGGCAATGATTAATTTTAAAGCAGACTAAAAAGATATGCCCTGATTACAAAGGAATGATTAAGGCCGAATGTCAGACATTGCACATTTATAGCAGTCTTTGCCACAGTCAAAGGATAAGACATTGCAGTTTATATTTAGAATCGTGAGTACTTAGTTTTTTATGATACTGGGTGTTTGTGCCTTGGAGATAGATCACCCAAGCCCAAGAGAGGTCTCAACACCTTTGGGGCCGTATGAGCAAGGCAAAACATTTGAACGCAGAATGGGCCCAACGAGACGCCGTAGTTTCAGGCCCCGACAAGGTGAGGCCAAGCCTAGTCGCTGAGTGCAGGCCGCAGGAAATGTCTCCAGGCCGTGGTAGTGTTGAGAAGGTCACATTTGGCTGAGGGAGGGAGCATTATGTGGACGTTCCTGAAAAGAAAGGAGGGGACAGAGAGGAAAAGGCCGCCACAGAGGGCTGCGGCCCAGGCAGGCTCCAAAGCCTCGGCTCTCGGGGCCTCCATTTTTATTTGCCACCAGCACAGAAAAGAAACCCCGAGAGGGGCGGCGGCCTCGAATGAGGGTGTCTGCGTGCAGCCAGGGAATGAAAGCAGAGTTGCTGTTCCCGGGCAGAGCGAGGGGGAAAAACGGTCGTCAGTCGTTAGTGAACAGGGGAACAAAGGCCCGGAGCCGGGCTGGCGGCCCGCTTCTCTGTGTGGAGCCTCGGCCGGTCCCGGAAGAACCGCCCTGGAGCAGGGCTCCTTCCGGTTGTGCTTTCCAGGACCCGCGGCCGGATGTGGAGGGGCGCAGGAGGCGTCCGTGGCAGCCCGGGCCTGACATGAGTCTAGACTCCTTGTTTCAGCACATCATCTTCTCGGAGCATCAGGCGGAGGAGAGTCGCCGCTTGATCCGAGAAGGTGGGTGCTTCTGTCTCCTGCTGGGGCCTCTGACTCCTCGAGGTGGGGGCTGGGGCCCCAGGCAGCCCCGCAGGCCTGGTCCGAGCCGGGGGTGTCCGCTGTCCACGTGAGCGGACTTGGGGGCTTCAGACAGATGGAGGTGTTTACGGATTGCATTTGTGTTACAGTAAGGTCGGAAATTAACAGATGTCGCCAAGAAATTAAGAAAGCAACGGAGATGCTGAATGAAGAGAAAATCAAGTTGGAATCAAAGGTATATTGACGGGTAGAACTTGCTTATTGTCACTTGAAAAAAAAAATCTGTCTTGACTTGGCTTTTTGAGGATATTTTGCTCTGTAACTAGTTGCCTTCAAGTAGGAAGCACATTCCCAGGCTGGTGAGTGTGGTTCCGCGTTGCTGGCTAGTATTTCAAGCGCTGAGTCCTAATATGATCTAGTCCTAAAGAAACCAGTTTAAAAGTAATGAATGGATTGTCCCATTTGGAGGATGGTTAACTTTTTAAAAGAGCCCGATGTCACAGGGAAAAAAAAATCGTTCAAAAAGTAGTTGGTGCAGTGTATACATTTTGCATAATAAATAATTTAAGAAGTGTGCTGTGTTGATGTAACAATTGAGTATTAACTTTGGAACCAGCCCTCTGCGTTTTGTTGTTCAGTTCTCTGCCACGTGTTGGGCATTTCTTTCATCCAAAAGTGTAGTATTTTCACTAGCATTTCTCGGTTTTCTTCCTCCTTTGGAAAGTTCTGTTGTTTTCAGTAGAAGCAAGGACATCTGATCGCTTCTTGAAGGAGGATTTTGAAGGGTGGGTAGAATTTTGGAAAGGCAGAAACAAGTAATAAGAGTAAAGCATTTGGGGGCAGAGAGAAGATATGAACAAAAAGGAATCATGCCCAGGGCATATTGGGAGAGAAATCTAGTCAAAGCAGAGCTGATATCTGGGACTAGGAGGAAACTATTCCAGGCTTTTGATCAGGGAGTGGTGTGATAAAAGTGGTTTTAGGAGGATTTCTCTGAGCTCTGGGAGGAAGGGAGCTAAGAGCATCATCCAAATATGCCCCAGTGAAGGCCCGCTATGAGAGACAGGCATTCAAAAATATTTATTCGACACCTAGAGATAAACTAAACAAGCTGTATGCAATGGGAAATCTTTTTGAGGAAGTCTGTTTGCTTAAAAAGTGTCTATTTTAACTTACCAGTGTGAGGGATTTCTAGGTGTCTTTGTCAACAAAGTAATCCTAGATCCCTTCTCTACCTGGTGACCTGTGAAGCCCGCCCTTGGACAGCTTAGAACATTTTTTTATTATAGCATTCGTGGTACCATGTTATAATTAGATAACAGTATACCCTTGTGTTTGTATCCCTCACTGTTTTGGGAACAACACATCTGGCTTTTTTTCCTTACCCATCTTTTGTTCCCACAACTTGTATCTAATTCCCAGCACATAGTTTGCTTTGGTGTGTGAATGAATTGATAAGTAGTAGCAGTAAGACAAAAGGGCGAGTGCTGTGGAATTTCGAACAACATGTTATTGAGTGAGATCCTAGGTCCTGCTTTGCCTGTGAGTAGCGGATAAAGTAGCTATTGATGACCATTTTGTAAACTGGTGCAGAGTACTAAGAATGTCATGATGTAGCTTTCTTTTTCTTAAAAAAAAATAATGTAACTTTCAAGATTGTTAACTGGAGCTAAGAAAAGTAATAGGCAAAACATACAATTAGATAATGCCTCGCTAACACATTGAGCACTTACTGTATGCTGGGCACTGTTCTAAATGCTTTACCCGTATTAACTCCTTCCTTATCCCTGCCGGGAATCCTGTGATGAGGCACCATAACGAATCCCCCTCTATGGGTGAGGAAACACAGAGGTTAAATGGCTTGTCCATGATATATAATTAAAGCAATTAAGTTACCATAATGAAAGTGACAGTTGAGTAATGATAGCAAATTTTGTTAAACAAGATTTCTTGAGGCACCTGGTGGCTCAGTCTGTTTTAAGCGTCCGATTTCGGCTCAGGTCATGATCTCTCGGTGAGCTCGAGCCCAGTTTCTAGCTCTGTGCTGATAGCTCAGAGCTTGGAGCCTGCTTTGGATTCTGTGTCTCCCTCTCCCTCTGCCCCACTCGCTCACTCGCTCTCTCTCAAAAATAAACAAACATTAAAAAATTTTTTTGATATGAAAAATAAAAGAAACAGATTTCTTGAGTTCATCTTAAATATTTTTCTTCATGAAATCCACGTATAATAATGGAACTGAAGCCTGCATTAAGTTCAGGGCAATTTTTAAAAGGTCACTTACGTAAGTTTTTATACAAAATGTATTTTTCCTGGTTTGGTGAAGATATTGACCTGACAGATAACAAATGTTAAAAAAAATTGCTCTTTGTGTATCTTCTTTGAAAAAAAAAATAGGCTTACTTTTTGTACTATTTTTTTTCCGCAACCTCTTTTGTCTAAATAGAAATGCAGTTTGTTGATAAACACACATTCATAAAAAAATGTTGACACAAATATTTATACTTGAGAAAGGACAGAGCAAATCCTTAACATTGTTTAGAAACATCAGCTGAAATTACTAATTAATATTGGCTCTTAAATGTGCATTGTCTTTTAATCCGCTCATACACGTGGGTAATAGTACAATTGTATCTTACTAATAAAATTAACGTATGAGGTTTGCAGTTCATACAATACTAATTTGTAATTGAAATAATTTGATTTATAATACAGTCAGAGTGGTGTGTGTGTGGATGTGTATGGATAAAGATTTTAAAAGTGGAACCACAATTATGATGTAAATGACTAATGGGAAGAACTGAAGAAGTAATCATAAATTGAATTCTTGTATCTTTTATTCTCAGAGTTAATTATATGTCTGCCAATAACAATGAAGATATATTTACTTGCATATTTGACTTGGCATTTATTGACCAATTTATCAAGTGGCAGCGGCATAGGGAGAAACTAGAACACAATTTGAATAGGCCAGTGCTTGAGCTATTTGTATGGTGATACATTCAGAAAATATTTGGGGCATTTATTTTGGAGGTTGCTTGTGGTCAAAAAATGTATTTAGGAAGTACGGTACTTATTTTTTTTTTCCTGTTCTGTAAAACCCAGGTAGCATGTAATTAGAACTTGAATGATAGCATTTGCCTTTCAGGGCTCGGTGAGCCCTTTAAAACACATGGTTGCAGAAGTCTCAGATTATCCTGTATGAGTACGTTGTGAATTGGAGAGCTACAGGACGGCTGGTTAGGTTTGGCAACACGGAAACAGAAAGATAGACGCACACCCTGGATTCGCATGAAGGCTTACCAATAAACCTAAAGCTTCTGATAGTCAAGGGAAGGTTTATGGTATTGATGACAGAGAAATCAAAATAAAGGACTCACAGGACGTTTGTAGTTTTTTCCTTACCATTTCAAAGGTATTTTGTTTGTTTTAAATATAGTATATAGTTAAAACGTGGGCATTTAATCTTTAAAAACACACTACATAAAACCTCACATAATGCCACACTGCCTCAAGAGAAGATCAATGGAGGAAAGTCTGAGGATATTTTAATTTTTCTTCTCCCAGTTTTAACTTACTGTATAAACAATATAAGTCATAAAATAATGTTACACAAATTTTTTAAAGAAAATTATATTGAAATAAACAAATAGCTTAAGGTGGTTTCTTTTACTTTTCTTTAAAATGAGCATATTCTTTTTTCTTAAGTTGATAAAATGTATTTAGGAAGTACAGTACTTATTTTTTTTTTCCTGTTCTGTAAAACCCAGGTAGCATGTAATTAGAACTTGAATGATAGGGCCCCAGTTAGGGACCCTCCCAAAACAGCAGGTAAAGTCACGTCTGTTAGTACTAGGTTACCTAATTTGGAGAAGAACAAAATCACAAATTGTTCTGTATAATATTGAAAGGGAGTTTTGTTACCAAGGTTTTCCATTTTGGTTTTTTTATGTTTTTTAAAATTTATTATTGAGTGGGGGGGGGGCATAGAGAGAGGGAGACAGAGAGTCTGAAGCAGGCTCCAGGCTCTGAGCTGTTAGCACAGAGCACGATGTGGGGCTTGAACCCACGAATCGTGAGATTATGACCTGAGCGGAAGTTGGCCACTTAATCGATTGAGCTACCCAGGCACCACGAGATTTTCCATTTTGTAAAAGTTGAATCAAAGAAAAATTTATATCCTTCTTAAATTTAATTTTATTGTTGATTGAAACTTACTTAAAAACATAAATAAAAGAACAGCATTATTTCTTCCCTCTAATCAACATTGTTTAAAAAGGAGTACATGCGAATTATTCAATCTCAATTTTAGAAAGTAACATGGAAATTCTGGTTATCACAATTTAACATATTCCTATAGTTTCATTAATCGTGGCCAAGACACTTTTGGGCGTAGTGACATTTAGTTGCCATCTCTCTGGCTTCATCACATGAAAGATCTTTAAGCAAAATCCTTCCTATCCTGAACGTGTACAGCTGATTTTTCTAAAATTGCAGTATAAAACGTTAGGTATGTTCTCTTTTACATTCACCTTGGTCATGTGTACAGTTACATAGCCAGTCAATGTATTTCTGAGTCTGGAGTCTGTTCTATGGAGTATTTTTCTTTCACACTGAAGAACTTCAGAGAGGTTTGGTGGATGTTTTCTTCACTCCCCATTGCTACTTCCAGAATATTTCTCCACCCTCTTATGGTGGCTCACACTGTGTTCTACCGTATTTTCCCCTCTTCTCTTTTCTGTTACCTTACTCACTCGTTCTTTAGAATTTGGTACCTGGTCCCAGGCTTCCACTCTGTGCCACCTCTTGCCATCATTATGAATGTCCTTGTCTATATGGACTATTCAGCTACCATGCTGGCCTGTTGGTTCTTTGGTTGCCACGTTTTCAGTGACTTTGTTTCTGTCCCACCTCAGCCACCTAGTTCCATAATCGTATTCTGACCTTTACCACCACCTAAAAACCACTTCACTTTCAAAACCAATAAAATATTTCACTTTTTTTTCCCCATGGTATTTGTTCTTCAATTTCTTCTGGACCTTGAATCCATTTCTGTCCTTCTCCACTTGTACTTTCTGTGTATTCATTTCCCTCTTTTTTCTTAGATTTCATGGTTGGTCACTCCAGTCTTCCTTCTGATTCCTCTCTCCTTTTTTCTCACCCTCACCCCCACCCCTTGCAAGACTCCCAACTCCAAGTGAACCAATTCCCTGCTGCCGCATCAGCACGTGGGCAGCTCCAGGGAAGCTCGGGTCCAGTATTCCTGGATGTTAGCCTCGGCTTCAGCTGAGACCTCCACACTGCCTGGAAATGGTTTTTGTTTCTTTCTCATCCTCTCCGGTGACTACTTAAACCTTACTATTTTTATATGTTTTATTCTTTCTTCTTAACGATTTAACGCTTAGGCAATAACTTTGCCTTTTGTTTGAGAAAAAATAGAAATCATCCAACAGAAAATATTTTTATTTTCCCACCTACAGTTCTCCAAACCTGCCTATGTGAAGGCCTGTTTTCTCCCCTTTTCTTCCTGTTATGAAGGCATGCCCTTCCTTCTGTCAAAGGACAATTCTTCTATCTTCAGACCCTGTCATCTGCTGTTTCATCATTATTGTTACCATTGTCATTGTCATCATCATCATCATCATCATGTTATGCATATTCTTGGAAGGGCTCTACAGAGAGAGGTTAAAGATAGACTAGAGAGGGGCCCCTGAGTGGTTCAGTCAGTTAAGCATCCTACTCTTGATTTTGGCTCAGACTGTGATCTCATGGTTCATGGGTTTCAGCTTGTATAGCCTGCTTGGGATTCTTTCTCTCCCCCTCTCTCTCTCTGTCCCTCCCCTGCTCATGTTCATTCTCTCTCTCTCTCCCTCCCTCTCTCTCTCATGAGTAAACTTAAAAAAGACTAGAGAGAAAAGATAATCACTAGCTAAAAGTCTCTGAGGAGGTGGAAGGAAGATGGCGTCCAGAGCATAAGGTAACAGTTAGCCTTAGACAAAAGGTGGGATGCCTCCTCTGTTGTAAAAACTAAAAATAAAAGGGGACACTGAGCACACTTACTGTATGTCATGCCTTGTGCTAAGCATTTACAAACACTGTCTCGGTTCTCACAAGAATTCTGCGAGGTTGGTGGGATTGTTCTACCCTTCGTCATTTCA
The DNA here is from genome assembly GCF_006229205.1 of Suricata suricatta. Lineage (NCBI taxonomy): Eukaryota > Metazoa > Chordata > Mammalia > Carnivora > Herpestidae > Suricata > Suricata suricatta. The sequence continues at coordinate 172,617,209 of NC_043701.1, forward strand.
GAAAGTGAAGACTCAGAAATGAAGTAACTAGATGAGGTCACATAAGTGGTAAGTAATAGAGAGAAGATCTGAATCTGCGTGAGGTTAACCAGAGAGGCCTTGCCTCTAGCAGTGGAGTACAAAGAAAGGAATCAGGACAGGATGCGGATGTAGAAGAGTTTGGAGACAGAGAAAACTAAAGGCGTGATTTATTAAAAGCCTCCTTGCTTTGGTATTTCAGCAATATTGATGAGCATCTGTCGTATATGTCTAATGAAATTATTAATAACAATGTTTCATTTCTCTGCTCCTCTGCTTTTCCAGTTGGGTGGCCTTATGCAAGGAAGGTAATATCGTGAGTTGGCAAAGGCTTCCCGGTAATCATATGGGCTCCTCATTAGTAGAGATCCATTTCAGTCACGTGGCAAGATAGGATGAATAATATACAGCCTTTGCCCTTGAAGGTTTAGAGTCAAGTCAGAAGGATCACCTCTTCCTTAGAGGGCTCTATCAGTTTAGGAGCTCTTGGTTGCAAACAACAGAAATCCAATTCAAAACAGCTTCAACAATTTTGAGAAACTACTTCTTACATATTTGAAAATCAAATATTGGATTCAGCAGTTATGTCCATGTCCGTTGGAATTGCATCAGCTTGCCTATAACAAAGATCTAACCATTTGGCGCTACCAAATAAGGGGCTAGTTTTTCCATGTAATGGGATGTCTGGCAGTAGGAAGCCCAGGGCAATTTATTAAGGTGCTCAAGGAAATCCTGAAAGGTTTAAGGACTAAAACATTCCTTCTATAGCACCATCCCTAGCCTGTGGCTTTCATCCTTCTAGTCAGAGAACTGCTCCATCCCCAGGCATCATATCTGAATTCCAGCTGGAAGAGGAGGAGAGTGTGAAAATCAAACAGCTTCTCCTCATGTGGCTTTATTACTGTTTGGTGGAAGGGAAGTAAGGACTTAGTCCTGCATCGCAAGGATTAGGTGGTCACATGGTCAGCCTTGGAAACTGGAGCCTGGGAATGTAAATACCTTTAACTGGATGCATTCCTGCTCTGAGTAAAATTGTAATTTTGTTAATAAAGAAGAATGGTAGAATGCTGGTTGTCCTTATGTTCCCCTAAAAGTAACAGCTCCTAGAGTCTCACGCTTTCTCATTTTGAATCGGGGTGGGGAGGGGGAGAGAAGGAAGTTTGCAGAAGCTTCCTATGAAAAGCAAGGAGATTATCCTCATCAGATACCTTCTTTCATCTCATTTCTACAGATTGTGACAAGTGACTGCCCTGACTCAATAATTGTGGTCAAGAGTAGAAAATCCTCCCAAATTCAGTGGACACTTTAGGGATGGCACAGTTTTCTGAGAAGTAATGCTTAATCAAGGAAAGGAAGAATGTGTTTTGAGGCACATGCAGTTTCTACAACAAATATTTCAGTGGTTAAGGCCAGAGGGCCATGTAGAGAGTTCCTGTAGTTGGTTGAAATATGTAAGGCTAATTGATTATGTTTGGCATTTAATCTTGGCCTTATTTGTCATACATGAAAGAATATAATTCCAGGTTTTCCTCTGTAAGTTATCCCTCTGTCCTATAAGACTTGTTTTATGTTGGGGTCCTTAAAAAGCCCTTATGTTATTAACATGCGCTCAAAATTCCTTTATTTTGGACAAGAACTCAATGATGGCTTGAGATGCTTGAAGAAAATCACTTGATTGAATTTATTTAAAAAAAAAAAGTAGACAAAGACATTAAACATGTATTATTCCAGGGAGTACGACCTCAGAATTCCAAGTACGAAATGTCATTGTGAAAAGGCCACTTAATAATGACCCTCCCAAATTCCCAAATCTCTAAAACATAATACTGTGATAAGAAAGCAACCTATTGACGTACCTAAGTATGATGCCATTTAAAACCACACAAAACAATAATAGATCTTGTGAGGGATTATGAATATATAGTGAAAGTATAATGACATGCGTGGAATGATCAGCAGCAACATCAAGATAGTGATTATCTCTGATGGGGCCAGAGGGTAAATGTAATCAGGGAAGGGTACACAGGGCATTTTAGCTGTACACATAATGTTTACTTTCTTAAGCTGGGGGTGGGGACATGGCTGTTATATTACTTTTAAAAATAAAGATACATTTTAAAAGTTACAAAGCAGTATTTTTAAACCTGTTCAAAAAGTTGTGCAATCGTGGCTAATTACAGAACATTTTCATCAACCCCCCAAAGAAATCCTATACCTTTGGAATTCCTCCCCGAAGCCCCTCAAACCCCACAGCCCTAGGTCACCACTGGATATTGCATGTAAGTAGAATTATATGATAGGTGGTCTTTGCTGACTGGCTTCTTTCACTTAGCATGAGTTCAAGGTCCGTCCATATGGTAGCATGTATTGCTACTTTGTTGCTTTTTTGAATAATATGCCCTTGTCTGGATAGACGGAGGACATTTGTTTATCCATTCCTCAGATGTGGCTAAAACATTGGGTTGTTTACACTTTAAGCTGTTATGAATATTATCACTATGAGTATTTGTCTACAAGTTTTTACATGAACACACATTTTTAGTTCTCCTTAGTATTCCATCCAGGAGTGGAATTTCTGGGTCATATGGTTAAGTAAAGGTTTAACTTTTTGAGGAAATGCCACACTATTTCCATAGCAGCACCATTTTACTTTCCCACCAGCAGTATCCAATCAGGGTTCCAATTTCTCCATATCCTCATCAACACTTGCTACTTCCTGGTTTTTTATTTGCTTTGTTTATGTTTTAAAGCCATCTCGGTGTGGAATGGTATCTGGTTTATACTTTGGTTTTGGTTTATATTTTAAGTTCCTTAATGACATTAATGCTGAACATCTTTTCAGGTGCTTATTGGCCATTTGGCATATCTGTTCTTAAGATGAGCTGCTTGATTAATTGTCATTTGCATGGTTCCAGTTCTTTTAAGGGGTAGGGGCTGGTCTCTGAGAGGCAGCGATCTCTCTTCGTATTGATAGAACTGGAATGATTACACTTATAAATTAACTGAAAAATATTACGTATAGCATTTATTGAACTCCATTTTCTCAACTTTGTTCTTACAATCTTAAAATCCAAAGAATATTTCATGGTAATAGCAGTTTAGAGCGAACTCTGTAACAGTATGCCAGATAGCCTTTCTATTTGCAAGTGCTTATAAATCACAGAAGTTGCCCACTTCCTGGCTTGGATTCACAGGTGGAAAATCTACTGCACTGTTTTCTAATTGTAAAATCTACCACCAGTGTGCCTCTGTTTCTTTCTTTTCTTTCTTTATTGTTTTTTTTAAAGAGCTACTCTAAGTAAATTGTTTAGCTTGAAATGTTAGAAAGGTTCTTAATGGGGGAAATAAAAGCTTCCTTTTCAGGAACTGAGAGAATGGTTCTCTTATTAAAAAATAGTAAGTGTGTGGCTCAGTGTGCAAAAAGCATGAGATTAAGTTTAGTTTGCTAACCTTCTTATACAGCATAAAAGAATGCTTTTTCAGTAGTTTATCTTTTAATTTGTGATTTTTTAGAAAATCAGTTAACTGTACTCCTCATTTCTAAATATCTCCAATCACACATTGGATACTTATTCATTCAATAAACATTTATTAAGCAACTTCTAAATCACACCATGAATAATTGGAAATAAAGTACAAAATGACTCACTACCTTAATTTGAGAGTTGACATCAAACAGCTCCAAGTATATAAACTTAACTGTAAGCTTAAATTAAAAAAAAATTTTTTTTAACTTTTATTCATTTTTGAGAGAAAGAGGGAAAGACACGGGCATGAGTGGGGGAGGATGAGAGAGAGAAGGAAACACAGAATCTGAAGCAGGCTCCAGGCTTGAGCTGTCAGCAAGCACAGAGCCCAACATGGGGCTTGAACCCCCAAACCATGAGATCATGACCTGAGCTGAAGTAGGATGCTTAACCGAGTGAGCCACCAGGTGTCCCAAAACTTAAAATTCTTGATGTTTTCCTTTCTAAAAAAAAGTTTGTAGTTACTTTTCCTTTTTTTTCCTATGAGCTTCTATAAAGCAAAACTTTTCTATTTGTCATGAGTAATTATCTAAAACATGAAAATGGGTGAGGTCACTGGATGTCCTTTGAGTATGGCACTGGGCATTTTCTAGTAGCCTACCTGCCGGGAGATAATCTATATATATATATATTTTTACTATTCTTTGACTTCAGGGATTCTGCACTTGCTGTCTCCCCTTCCTGAAAGGAGTCCCCTCAGCTACACTCAATTCTTTTGGGCCTCTTTCAGTATTCCACTGGAACATGAGACTTTCCATAAGGACGGTCCCATGCAAATCTTGATTTTTGGTTACCTTAGGGTACAGTTGCCACTTTAGAGCTATGATTTTCAAAACGTGATCTATGGCCAAAGGCATCCCCGAGACTCCTTCAGGAGGTCTTGTGAGTCAAACTGTTTTCTTAACAATGCAAAGCCATTATTTGCCATTTTCATCATGCTTGTGTGCACATTGACACAAATAAAGGCAATGATGAGTAAAAGAGTTGGTGCCTGAGCACAAATCAAGGCATTGGCACAAACTGTGCTAGCTGTCATTGTATTCTTCATTGTCATAAACTCACAGTAAAAACAAAACCCACCAGTTTCACTATGTGCCATGGTTGTTTTGAAGTTGACCATTGTGTGTATGAGTTTTTAATACTGTGTGTGATGAATTGCAATATGAAATAGCTCTTTGTTTCTGGAACACCATTTTTACTTGAATAACTGACACGCTGTAGTTATTTAAACTTGAATACTTGGCAAAAATTTTTCAAAAATGAAGTGACCCTGACATTTCGAGACCAACAACTGATAGTGGTAGTAGTCATAGTGCTTTGCCAATGATACTACTCAGCCTTCCAAACCAAAATTAGAGTCTTGGAAGACTCGGGTCTGTCCCTCTAAGCTCGACAGTTTCCCAGTACTTAAAAGATTTTTCTGATGAGTTTGGTGATGATATTAATGACTGTTAATTTTTAGTTTCATATTATGAAGTGTATCCACATCTGGAGCATTTGAATAGTTCAGTGAAGCAGTATTTTCCAGATGACCAACACATAATGTTACAAAACCATGCACGGATAAAAGAGCCTCTCAAAGCACAAGAGAGACCAACAAATTATATTGTAACGGAAGAGGAAAACTTCTTTGACATAGTTTCAGAGTCCACACAGCCTTTACGGACTGTCTGCCGCTAGTTTAGTTTGGGCGCAGGATTAGGAAGACCCATAATCATTTGGAAAGGGTATTAAAATAGACTGTGCGAGGCCAGGTTTTCGACATACACTTCAACCAAAAAAACATAGCAACAGATGGAATAAACAGGCAGATGTGAGAATCCAGATGTCTTCCATTTTGCCGGACATTAAAGAGATGGCAAAAAACGTAAATGCAACTCTTCTTACTGTTTTTTCGGAAATACTTTTTTTTTCATAAATATATATTAAGAATGCAATGGGTTTACTATTGTTTTTCTTAATAAATGTTTCTTAACATTACTCAGTTTTAATATTTGATACAGAAAATTTTGATAGGTGTAGCCTACAAAAACAAACAAAAATGTTTTCAGTAATTTTTTAATACTATAAAATCTTAAAGATAAGAAAAGTCATGAGACAAAACGTTTGGTAATGGCTGATGTCACGGACCCCCCCCCCCCCGACCTCCAGTATATAAAATAGCGTCACCCCATCCCATCTCTCTCAATTATTATCCTTTGTTTTGTAACACTATTGCCTCTTGACATATCGATCTGTGTATTATTTGTTTCCCCACAATGGAATGTAAGCTCCACAGGAATACAAATTTATCTAGTTTGTTTGCTACTTTTATTCCCACAGGAATACAAATTTATCTAGTTTGTTTGCTACTTTTATTCCCAGTATAGAACAGTGCCTGAATTGTAGTGGGTGTTAAATATATTGAGTAAATTAATTTAAAACTTTTCTCATAGGCATGCCTGGGTGGCTCAGTCAGTTGAGCATCCAATTCTTGATTTCACCTCAGGTCATGATCCCAGGGTTGTGGGATCAAGGGCTGCATCGGGTGTGGAGTCTGCTTAAGATCCTCTCTCTCTCTCTCTCTCTCTCTCTCTCTCTCTCTCTCTCTCTCTCTCTCTCTCTCTCCCTCTCTCCCCCTCTCCCCCTCTCTCCCCCTCTCTCCCTCTCTCTCCCTCTCTCTCCCTCTCTGCCCTTCTCCCCAGCTCGTGCACTCTCTCTCTCAAAAATAAAAAATGAAACTTTTCTCATAGATTTCTGTTTTCTGTTCTCGTCTGTGAATTCTGCTTGTTTCATTTCATGACTTTCTTACGTAATGGTGTATTTTCCTAAGAACTTAAAAGTTTTCTGTTGCGAACTTACCTTTAGCAGGGCGTATCATTCCTAGGAGTGCCACATATTCCCTTCATAAGAAAGATCTCCTTATGAAGCAGTTTCATGACCTTACATATTTCACCTATTCAGGACCAGTTTTTACGTTAATTTCCGAGCTAAGGATTTCTGCACTACATGAATAAGAGAGGTATGAACCTCGTGTCCACGAAGAGTTGAAGCTTGGGGTTGGAGCTTCTCAGGGGTGACTCCTTCCACTCGTGGCAAAATGGTAGCAGCTCATTTATATGTGCTTCTCTAAGCCAGTGAAGGGAGTTTTGTTATTCCACTTGCAAAGCTGGCCAAGACACTCCTCAGTTCCTGACTTTACCCAGTGGTCCCAGTTCCAGCTCCCTGTGGTCTTGACTTTTGATTTTAGGTGGGCCTTGAAAACCTTAGTCTCTAACACCTGTAACCCAATCTCAAGGATATCCATGGGTCTTAAATTCTACCGCACCATTTTTATGCTGAGTCACCTCTTTGTTTCTGGCATAACAATTTCCCATTCTTGCTTTCAGGTTGACTATGTAAATAATATCTATTTTAAATGTAGTTGTATTTTATATAGCATTTCTCTGTATTTGAGTAAAAAGTGGGTCCTGCCCACATATGCTTAGACTGCCATATTAACCAAAATTCTTCACTTTAAAATTTCTTAATGCCTCAACTTCCTCATCCTTGAATTTTTACTTCTTACTTATCTTTTGGTCACTCTGTGTACTTGTGCAAGTAATTTTTCAGGAAAAATATGTGTATCATGGATTTTCAAGCCCGTAAGATCCTAAATTTCTTTCTGTTGTTTTCACACTTGAATGAATACTTGTTTGTATACAGAATTCTGGGCTCATATCTGATTTTAGAAAATTATATAGGTCTAGCACTACTGATTTTTTAAACTTTTTATTTAAATTCCAGTTAGTTAACACACAGTATAATGTTAGTATCAGGTGTACAATTTAGTGATTCAGTACTTACATACAACACATGATAACCATAAAAACAACACTACTGATTTTTAAAATTTATTAATGCAGAAGAGAAATATTGAAATCAGTCTGGTTTTTCAAAATTCCTTTTAAATAACCTGTTTTCATTTTCTTCCCTGTTTTTCTGTAAAGATTTTTTTTTTATCTTTATAACTCCAGATTTGTTCACAGATGCATGTTTGTTTTGTCTAAGCCATGGGTGAGCCTCAACTATTACTTGTGATTTCTTTTTCAAGATTCCTGATAAATTTAGATCTTTTTTTCTCTGTTCTCTGAACCCATGATCTTCTACTATTTGCTACTTCTCAGCAGCTTTGGCAAACTGTTTATACTTTACATTACCGATTCTATCTTTTGCAGTGTTGTTTCTGTTATTGAATAGTCTGCAAATTTAAATCCTGTGTTATGTTCTTACTTTTCTTTTTAATATTTATTTAATTGTCTTCTTTTAAATCTCAGCTTATATTTGTATCTTACTCTCTTATGTCCTTACTTGCTCTGGTTTTTTTTAGGGAACATACTTTTGTACCCTCTTGAGGACATCACATACTTGATTAACAGAATGTATCTTTTTGTACCCTGTAGTACTATATTTACTAAAAGAGATTTACTCTTTCTCTGTAAGCTTTTGGGTAATTCTCTTGTTATCTTCCATTACAGTATTTTTTTGGTGGGGTTCATGCTGACATTATGTGCGAACTGTTCAGACTTAGAGTGTGTCAGCAGATACAGGGTATGCATTGTTCTTAATCCCATTCTTGTTTTCGCGAAATTTCTAAAGAATGAACTGTCTTCTTAAAGCTAAAGCTGATGGTTGACAAGTTGATGTGAATATCCCCAACCCAGTTTCTTGTAGTGCACTTGACTGAGGCATGATCTTTTCTTGCTCATATGCCAAGTTTTCTTATTATGAGGAGGAAAATGTATGTTTGAAAGAAGCTGTGACATTTTATGGTTCTTCCATTAAAAGCAGTGCATGAAAAATCACTGCCTTCAGCATTCCATTGTTTTATATCCTGACAGATTAGAAAGATGTGGTGATAGGTAAGATAAGGCACTGCCTCCTGAATTGTCAAATAGCATAGAAATCACCTTATTTCAAAGTATCTCTCCAGTGAGTCTTTCAGATTAAGAAGTATCGATACGTTACAAGGTGTTCTTGGCCTGTCAGTATTTGTATATTACTGCTCTTTCCCCAATCAGATTAATATCTAGCTGAATCAGCAGTTCTTTGGAAATGGGAGTTTTATTTGAGGAAAGGGGGGAGAATAATTTTGGAGTATGGGGGTTAGTTTGAGAAGGTTAGATTTAGGTTGGACTTTGTGATACCAGATGGGTTCAACAAAGGTGACTGGAAGAGGTCAAGAGCAGACTGGCTATGGGCAGCTCTGCCTGTGGTCCTGATGTTTCTGGAAAGGATTTCTCATGGAGCCACTGGTGCTTCTGCGGCCTTAGGAGTTGTTACTGCCTGAATTAATATCTCAGGATAAGTTGAAAGGTTGCCTACCTCAGCTTCTTTGATTCAGTCTAGTTCCATGGTCTTAACTACAGTCCAGTTTGTCCTGGTTAAAATTCTAATTAATTCCTCCCAAGAGAGGACAGAAAAGAGGAAGGAATGGGAGATACGTGACTGCCACGGTAGGAAAATGGATTCGATTGTTACCCTAAAACGGTCTTTTTCTCTTTATTATGAGCTCCTGCTTCTCTCCGTTCTTATTAGGAGCACTTGCTTACGCTGCACTGGAGGTGTGGGTTATGGTCTCAGGGGGCACCTCCTGCCATGATGTGTGGGCGACGTGCAGTAGACTTTTTTCCCTGAATTGAACTGGCTTTACTTGTTTGAATTCTTCATAAAAGGAATATGTGTTTATTGTAATTTATTCCAAAAATAGAGATAAGCCAAAAGCAGACTGAAAGCTACCACATAGTTTCAATATATAGTTAATATTTTCATAGGTTTCTTAAGTACATATATTTTTTCTTAAATGATTTGCTTTTATTCCATTGCTGGATTTTGCATATCTCAGTAAATATGTCTAAATAAGTAGCTTTTAATCACTGCATAGTATCCCACTCAATGGCTATGCTGTGTTTTAAATATTTATTTAAGTACTATATTTTAAATATTCCCTATTGCTAAATATTTACTATTGCTATTAATAAATTACCATTATTAATATCACTGTGATGACAGTTTTGGAATACACCTTTGTATACTTATTTTTTTAGGATAAAATCCTAGAAATGAAATTGCTCTATCAATGGGTATAGACTTTTAAATTTTTTTAAGTTTATTTATTTATTTTGAGAGAGAGAGAGAGAGAGAGAGAGAGAGAGCGAGCGCATGCGTGCAAGCTGGGGAAGGGCAGAGAGAAGGAGAGACAGAATCCCAAGCAAGCTCTGTGCCATCAGCATAGAGCCCAATGTGGGGCTCGAACTCACAAACCATGAGATGATGACCTGAGCCGAGATCTAGAGTCAGGTGCTTCACTGACTGCGCCGATTGGGTACATACTTGGGAGGCTTTCAATAATTTCCAAATTGTGCTCCAGAAAAGTTCCAGTTTATTTTTCCTATAATTTCACTACTCATATAATTAAAATTATCTATTCTTTTGGAAAATATAAGAAAAATGTCTTTTATAATTTGAATTTCTTGTTTACTTATATGTGTTACTTTGTTCATAGATTCCTCGTATTTACAATGTGTTTTACCTATTCATAACCTTTCCTCGTCTTTTTCTTACTGACATCTAGCTTTTTATATGTTACAGATCTTTTATGTTCCTCAGTAGAGATATTTTTCATATGGGTTTCAGATATTTTTAAACCCTGTTTGTGATTTCTTTATTTGGTCTTTGCTGTTATGAATGAGATTTTTTCCATTTTTTTTCTATTTATTGTTAGTAATTAGAAAAGATACTTAGTTTTGGAATTTATTTGTTACTAACCTCTTTACTGAATTATTTTTTATTTCTAACGGTTTCTCAGTAGATTTTCTTGGATTTATTAGGTATGTAATAATGACATTTACCTAAACAAATGGAAGAGAGAATTTTGTGCCAGATTTTGGATAATTATGTCTCATATTCCTTTTTCTTGCCACATTGCATTCATAAGATCTGCCAGAATAAACTTAAATAGCAGTGGTCTTATCTGGCATCCTAATGGTAACCTTCAGTGAAAAGATGAGATGAGCAAAGGCTTGATTGAGGTGAAGGAATGAACCAGGGGGAACCTGGGGGAAGAGATTTTCAGGCATAGAGAAGAGCTTGTACAAAGGCCCTAAGGAAGGAGTTTGCCTGGCGAGTCAGAGGAGTAACAATGAGGCCAGTGTGGCTGGCGAGAGAGACTGAGGAGGGGAGGGTAGAAGATAAGGTTGGGGAGGGAATTTGGGTGTGCAGGTCATGAAAAGCCTTATGAGCCATTGTAAGAACTAATATTTCCAAATACTGAAACTAGGATTACTGTGTCATAGTGAGTTTTTCTTTAAGTACTGCATCATGGGTAAGAAATGCATTCATAAAAATAGATCCTTTTATTTTTTTACAAAACCTTAATATCTGCTGTTGATACAGTATTCATTGATGTACTCTAGCCCTTAAAATGTCTTTATTATCATAGTCATAACAAACACGTTCTTCCCCCAGTTGCTGTGATCTTACAAATGTTGAATGTACGTAAATGTTTTCTTATGTAATGTTGCCTATTACACTATTGGGCAGACTATTTTATCAGCAAAATGTCAGTTCCTAAAGTGTGAGAATATTTTAAACAACAGCAACCACAACAAAGAGTAGCTTTGTACTTTGCTTACGTGGACCTAAACATTAATTTAGAATCCTCAGTCATTTTCAATTTTCAACTTCTTCTGGTAGAAAAATACCTAAAGGCACACAGGCAGCAAGAGTAGTGAAGAGTTACAAATCATGGCTATGCTGAAAACTGACCTAGTTGACCAGATAAGTCAGCTCACTGACAACTATAGCTCTGACAACTATAGCTCTGTTGAAAAATCAAATATCCCAAGAGGAATAAAACAGGGAAAGAAAGAAAAACCTTTATTGCTGAGGGAAGCAGAATTAACCAGAGTGTTGGCAGTGCTATAAATTAAAATTTTCCAAAACAGCAATATTTCCTCACAAAGCTGGGCAATTTGATTCTAGAATGTAACTTTAAGGCGGCATGCAAATCTTTTCTCTTCATTCGTAGTCAGAGGAAGAAGAAAGATGAGAAAGAGAAATCTGTATTACTGCTGCTAAGAACCTTCTACCCTTTTATTTTTATTGTTGTGGCCCCTTGATATTCTTGTAACTCAGGAGATAGCGTCAGTAGTCCCTCACATGTTTATCGTAAGATGTCCAAGCTACCCTGGGACATAGTGAAGATAGTGCTTCAGTTCAAACCTACCGCCACAAGATATGTTCAAAAATATTTTGGGAGGTGGTTCAAGATGGCTGCACCTCTGAACCTACTTCCCACACACATACCAAATCCACAGCCACAAATGGAAGAAGACCTGAAAACTAACTGAAAAATTCCTCCACAGCAAAGGATACTAGACAGGGCCATGCTGGGATAGTGGGAGAAGCAGAGACATAGTCTCACCAAAAGGCCCACCCTGGCCCAGCAGCCCCTAATCAGGAGGAAGCTCACAAATACGGAGCTTCTCCCTGAGGAGCACGTCAGCGTCAGGCACACCAGCCCTTGGGACCTGTGGGGGAGAGATGACACTACAAAATGTCTGGCTTTGAAAACCAATGGTGCTTACACCAAAGAGATCCAAAGGGCTGTAAGGAACTGGGATTCTGCTCTTAAAATGCTCGTTTAGAACCCAGTGCAAAAGCAGCAGTTTGAAAAGAACCTAGAGTATAGATCTGTGGAGGAGAAATGTATTTGCTAATTAGGAAGCATCTGCCAGAGGGACAGGGGCCTGTTGGGACTCTCTTCAGAGATGGAGGCATAGGTGAGCGCCATTTTTGTGCTCTTTCTCTACCTTGTGCCATTTTGCTGACTTGCCAGCACCAGTGCTGGGGGGAGCCATTTTCGTGCTCTCCCTTACCTTGCTAGCCCTGGTGGGTGTACATGGTCACAGCAACCTCCAACTACCCGGCTAATGTCAGTGGGCATGTCTCGCCTCTGCAATCTCTTGCTGCCTTGCTTAAAGCTGGTGGACATGCGTGCGTGCACACACACACATCTGATTAAAGAATGGACAGAGGATCTGAATAAATATTTTTCCAGAGAAGACATACAAATGGCCAACAGGCATATGAAAATATGCTCAACATTACTAATTGTCAGGGAAATGCAAATTAACACCACAATGGGATATCACCTCATGCCTGTTAGAATGGTTATAATCAAAAAGACAAGGAGTAACAAGTGTTGACCAGGATGTGGTGAAAGGGTAGCCCTCATGCACTGTTGGTGCAGCTGTATGGAAAACAATACAGTGGTTCCTCAAAAAATTAAAAATAGGACTACCATATGATCTAGTAATTCTACTTCTGGACATTTATCCAAAGAAAATGGAAACACTAATGTAAGAAGTTATGGGCACCCCTATGTTCATTGCAGCACTATTTACAATAGCCAAGATAGAGAAACAACCTAAGTGTCCAGCAGTGGATGAATGGATAAAGAAGATGTGGTGTGTATGTGTGTGTGTACATATAAAATTCACTCCAGAAACATACCTGTAATTCAAAGTGCTTGTATATCAAAGTGAATGTCCCCATAAGAAATAATGGAAATTGAGATGATTTGCTTCACAACCCAAAAATGTCCATATAACAATGATTACAATACTGTAAAATAATACAAAATAATAAAGAAGATACAAAATATAAAGAGAAATCAACATGAATCTGCACTTACCTTTGAAAGCCTTCGTGGCCAGTGTGAAGGAGATAGAGAGAAGGGTCATTGTGTAGGACGACTCTCACCATCACTGATGCAATCGCTGCTATCTGCTGGCTCAGTGGAATCTTTTTCTTTTGGTGCAGCTGTAACAAGGAACCTATCCAATGACACTTGCTTTTGCCTCCTTTTGAGGTTTTTGCAGAAATGTGGCATTGCATTGTCGTTAAACAGATTCATTGCTCGCATTGCTACAGCCTTCTTCAGGTGGCGCTTTTCTACAAGATTTTGCACTGTTTTCCACGTTTTACACATCTCCCAAATCTCATTTGAAGTGAGGGATACTCTTCTGCCTTTTTCTCCTCCACTCCTGCAGCAAGAGAAAGAGAAAGTCATTGGCTCAGTTGTGATCATGTGACATTTGACATCACATACTACTCATACTGCAAGACATCGCTCATTTGTCAAGTTAAAATTTATTAGAAAAGTTTGTTCATCTTGCAGAACATTCACAGAACAAGTTACTCTCAATCCAAGGTTTTACTGTGTGTGTATATCTATAATGGATATTCAGCCATTAGAAAGAATGAAATCTTCTCATTTGCAACAACATGGATGGACCTTGAAGAGTATTATGGTGAAATCAGACAAGAAAAGACAAACACCATATGATTTCTCTTATATGCTAAACATAAAACAAACAAAACAAAACTAATAGATACAGAGAATAGATTATTAGTTACCAGCTGGGAGGAGTTTGTGGGGTGGGCAAAATGGGTGAAGAGGGTCAAGAGGTACAAACTTCCAATTATAAAATAAATAGGCCCATTGGGTTATAATGTAGAGCAGGGTGACTATAATCAGTGATACTGTATTGCATATTTGACAGTTGCTAAGAGAATAAATCTAAAAGTTCTCCTCACAAGAAAAAAATAAGATTTTATAACTTTGGTGACACATGGTAACTAGGCTGTCTCTGATGATCATTTGGCAATGTATATAGATATCAAATCAATTTGTTTTACACTCAAAACTAATATAATGTTTATGTCAATTATATTTTAGTTAAAATTATTTTTAAGTCACAGCTTTATATTTCGTCTAGTATCTTTCAAGTTTTGATCCTCACCCATCACTTTTACAATAAAAGAGATATTTCTGATAATGGTTTATTCTGTGAAATGGCCTTGTCTTTTGGTCATAGCAATATGTTTAGGGTTTGGACTTATTTACCTAAATTATACACATCAGTAAGTCTGGTTTTCAAACACAAGAATGTGAAAAATAGTTTAAGAAATTGGTTGTGATAACAGAAAAACAAAAGGAATAATGAGAAACACATTTTGCAAATAGGTGGCCTTGAAAAGCTATTTCAGCTTTTAAGAATAACAGCATACTTGGCCAAGAGGAACTGGGGAGATCCAAAAGTCTCTGTCCTTTTGGTTTCATTAAAATATGAAAGAACTCTATTAATAATAAACCCATGTAGCTTCTGCAGCCTTAACTTACTGCTGTCTTCACCATGTGAATCGGCGTATTGTGGACATCTCCTCTTTAACCTTACTGACTTGAGCTTTCTCAACCCCTTGCTTCTTTTTCTATTACGCTCTTTCCTCTGCTTGCCAATTCCTTTCTGTATTAAATGTTTTCGTCACAGATCCTAAGTGAATTTAAAAATTAGTGTTACTGTGATTTTTCTGTAGTTATTGATTCTAGGACTTTTTAAAAGGTTAATTTAAGGAGGAAAACGTGGAAGTAAAAATATAAAGACAGAGTGTAAGACAGAAAGTGGGAATGATGAAGAGATATAGGCCAATAATTAAAATGTATCAAAGAAGCTGAAGAGACCTCAAAATGATAATTCCCATAGAAGTTTAGGGGAAGAGGAAATGTATAGATACATCTTTCCTATAAAGCTTTTGAATAGCTGTCTAGTTTTCATTTGGGGTATATAGGTTTCCTTTTTCAGATTGTGGTAAAATATTCCAATTAAATGCCAACTTGTCTAATAGCTCTCTTTAAATATTTGTTTTTTTTTCTTTTTTAGGAAAGAGGACATGAGCTCAGTAGTAATTTTCAGTCTTAGTTGGTGATAGCTGGAATGGGACACCTTACTTTCTTAGTTCTTAACATTAGGCTTTCCTGAACTTGAATAATAAATTTGGTTATGTCATATTTTAAAAATGTTTTAGCCTTATAAGTAATATTGTCTTCATTTTGTTTTAACATATGCCTTTCATAACACATCAGCAGCAGAAACAATCAGAATTCAGGAATTTTGATTCTGAAGGGCATAACACATGACACACCTTAATGGAATAAGCCAAAATTTTTCTAGTCCAGTATTTGGTCTTAGCAAGTTTTCAGGCATTCATGGTTACTGTCTAAAGATAGCAACTCTGGGACTTAGGTATACATTGCAAGCAATCTTCTTTCATTAGGCTCTGATAATTTTTCTCATTCTCAAATGTCCATACTTTCACCTTCTGCTATTGTCAGAGACCGAAGTCCCTTTTAGTTCCAGAAGTATCTCTATTACTTTGAAATAGTTCTAGTCATAATTTAAAAGAAAGGAAGTTGAAAGATCTGAATTTTAAATCCTGTCTTTGCCCATAATTAATTATATTACCTTTGTTAAAGAACTTCACTTTTCTGGAACTCATTCTCATTTGTCTAATAAATAGTAAATAACTCTGTAGTATCTTCTTATTCTAAATAAATGTTTTAGAATTCATGACCATATTCTTGTTTGCTGTTGTTATCAATTTCTAGATGACTTTATAGATCTGGCCATATGTTTTCTACATTAGACAGTAAAATAACTAACTGCCCCATTCTTCCTGCCTCCAATTAAAAAAAAAATTCTGAGTTTCTTTGGTCATGAAAAGTACACCTCTTTCATTGTTCTTGGCTGATGACTTTCATAAGATAGAGCTGAGGTGAACGGTACCACGTACTGAAGGTGGGAGCAGATGCGCCCTGATATTACATATATGCAAGATCATATTTTCTGTTTTATTTCTATTACTTTTTTTCTGCTACTTGTTTAATGCCAGTATTTCTAGGACATTTTAGCCATATCATTTCAAAATCTCTTTCAGGCCAACCCTTTGCCTCCGGACTAGACTATTCCTAAGCTCTTTACTATTCAGTATCTTCTGGGACAGAGATTTCACACCCTCTCACCTTCAGGAAATTCTTATGGCTAACATAAATCTTGCTTTCTGCAATTTAAATTGAATTTATTTCCTTTTTCTTTTCACTGTGGAGATGGGAACAGCCCCAAACTAAAAGCAATGCTTTCTTATGAAGGCCGGTACTGAATATAGAGGAAAGATTATTTCCAGTCTGGCATCATTTTTAGCTTTTATATATTAAAGCTTCCTGACTTTCATTTCAATATTCATGCTCTCAGGAGATGCTATTTTTTATGGCTCAAATGAAATAATAGTTACATATCTAATACTAATGTTATTATGTCTTTTGCTAACTAGAACCAAATGAGGTACTAAAATAAAAAATGAGTTCTCAAAAGCCTTTGAAGGCTTTAGCAGATTTGTGGGGTTTTTTTAGTATTAACTGTAGTCTTGGGACTGGGTTTTTGCCTGTGGTTTGTAGATTTTATCTTATTTTATTAGTCATACTGTATACATGTTTAATTCATCCGTATCTTCCTTATAAATGATGAGAATAGAAACTTGTTCTTTAACACAAGTTTAACACAAGCTGCCTTGAAACAGATTTCAGTGTGTGTAGTCAAAAACTTAGGTACCTAAGCTAAGAAATATGCTACGTATTGGAAAGAAAGAAGAAAACACATTTTCTGCCCTTGAGGGGCCAATAGTCTAATTGGGGGAAAAGATTATAAAACTTGTAATTTAGAACACTTATAAAATAAGTGCCTATAAAATAAGATGTTTAATGTGAATTTTATTTTGTATTTAAGCTTAATACAGAAAATATACAGATCTGTTCAATTAACCGAGGTACCCTAAAATGTCTAATTGTTTCATTCTGATTTCTGTTTTTTCACCTTAAAGGTTCAGCAGTTTTCTGAAAGAAACTTCCTCTTACAGCTTTGGAAAATTCATGAAAATGCCTTGGAAAGACAGTGTAGTGAAATTACAAACCAGAGAAATACGCTTCTCCAAACCTTTGTAAGCCTTCAGCTACTTAGAAATGTTTATTTCACTAACTATTGAAAAGTGTTTAAATATACTTTGGTGTACTTTTAGAAAATTATCTGTATGCATATGGGCAGATAGTCCTTTCAGATATGGAAAGTATTAAGTGCTATTTAAAACCAGTTGGTAGAGTAATATAGTTTGAACGAGTTTTATTGGCAGGGATGCAATATAGAAATTATTTGCAATTACAATAAGCATTTACAGGAACGGCGAAACTGATTTGAATTGCTCAGGCTTCGAGACCTTGGTTTTAATGCTTTTGGAAGGCAGAGAGGCTCACACTTTAGGCATATTTATGGATATTGGTGAAAAGATAGTTTTTGTTTATCTTTTTATCTTAAGTCAGAACCAATAGACTCAGTAGTTTTAAGTAACAGGAATGCAACTTACAGTTAATTGACATTTCAAAAGAAAATATATTTAAAAATACTAAAGAATATTTATCTGATTTCAGAATCAACAGACTTGGTGGTTATGTATGACAAGGCCAGTTTCTCAATGTAGTTCACAAATAGTGGACATTTTTTGGAAAATATAGAAAAATATAGTAATATTTAAATTCTAGCATTGCCTAGAGTTTTTGAAAATTCTTATTTCTTCGTCATGTTGATGTTTCATAAAATGTGAACTACTTCGTAGGACTGAATTGAAAAAAATACAGAATTTTACCTTCTTTACCTATATTTTAAAAGGTTTCCTTGGATTTCCTTGTTTGTTTATTTGTTTTTTTCTGTAGAAGGCATTCCTTTGAGTATAGATTTTTATTTTAGGGTTTGGACATTTAATTACATTACCCAATTTTATATTGCAGTGACAAAATGGCACATATGGCTCTAAGTTTAATACATAAGCAAACACAGATATAATGATAAGTAGTAGAATTTTTACATCAATAGTACTCCCAAAACACTAAGGATAAAACTTTCAGTTGGTTGTCATTATGTAATAGCATCAGCTTTTTTATTAATATTGCTGGAGGAGTAAAGCATTTTATAATAATACCAGGAAATATAATTTTATATTTTTGTTGTTAATTCCAAATGATTGCACTTTAAATCAATAAATATTTGATCTTTTGTTTTTGTTTTTCAGGAGGCTACAAAGAAAAAAATGATAGAGGAGGAGGAAAAATTTATTAAGGAAATTACAGACTTCAATAATGAGTATGAAGTAGCAAAGAAAAGACAGATTTTGATAAAAGGAAATGTCCAGATTGAAATATCTGACTTAGAAAACCAGGCAAACATTTTGAAAAGGGGTATGAGTACATAATACCACCTCATTTATCTGTCATAAATGAAACTAACTTATTTTGAAATGATGGATTTTCTAGAAATTTAACTTTTTCATAAGCAATTTGGATTATTGCGTAGCTATTCCTTTACCTTTTTCTTAATTATACTAATGAAAGTATCTTTTATTGTGAGCAATCTCAAGTTCTTTAGAAGTAGGTGTGACGTGAGCATTTAGTCATTCATTCAATAAGCGAGGTCTGTTTACTTCCCGTTATGTGATCGGCCCTGTTCTAGGTCATTGGGATATAAAACTAAGGAGTGGGACAGTCAAACACGGAAACAGATACTAACGGTGCAGCGCGCTAGAAGCCAGAAGAGGGGTAGGACTGGCGCAGTGATCCTCATTTTGCCGTCATCACAATTTACACCCGGAAGTAAGGTTACACAGTGGGGTGGAGAGAATTTCATTTCAAGAACACTGTACGGTTATTGCAGTCTTTGATAAGATTCTGAACTAAAGTCATTGCCAAGGAGAAGAGAGGGCGAATTAAAGAGATGTTTGCGAATAATGACAGGACTCTATCATGGATACATGTGAATAGAAATTGAGACGGGGAGGAATCATAGTTTTCAAACTTTAGAGATTGGGTAGAATATGGTATCAGGAGGAAGAGCAAACATAGAGAAAGAAGCCTGTTGGAAGTATAGCCTTTTCTGGACAGAAAGACTGAGTTTTGTTTCAGGCATTTTTAGTTGGAGATATCTATGAAATATACAGGGAGAGATGCCCAGGTGGCAGAGGAAAGTTTGGTTGTGAAGCTAGTAGATCAGAGCTAGAGTATTAGGTTTGGGAGTCCAGAGGGGTTTGTGACATCATTCAGAGAAAATATATAGAGGGAACACAGATGAGGGGTGAAGAACAAAGCCAGAAACCGAAAACATAACATTTAGGAAAAGAAAAGAAAGATGAGACACAGTAGTCAAAGACGGCAAGAGGAGAGCCAGTGGAGAGTATTATTTTGGAAACCGAAAAAAAAAAAAGTTTTCCTCAAATTATTGGAAATTAAAATAGGATGTTAATCTGACAATCAGATGTCAAGAACAGTATGGTAGAGGAGAGCTGTAGGGGAAGACTGGTAGTCATAGATGGGAGTCAATGGGAAATGAGGAAGTAGAGAATGAAAATATAAATGATATTAAATGGAAAATTAGTTTTTAATGGAAGTCTTTCTAAAATGTACTGTTACTTTGATGCCTTTAGTAAGTGGAGAATAATAAACACATTTAACTTTTTTAGTGACTTGGAGCTATCAGTATGAATAATTTATTGCTTTCTTTGCATATGACAACTAATTAGTATTTATTGGGCTATTACTATGTAACAATTATCATCCTAATGACATGCTAATGTCATGTTGATTTAATATAAATCTTAATTTCGCCATTTAATAATTGTGTGATTTGGAGCAAGATGTTTAACTTTTCTTTTGCTTAGCTTCCCCATCGGTAAGTATGGGGGTTAGTAGTAATGACCTTAACAAAGGTTGTTGTGAGAATTCAGTGAAGTAATACTGAAGCACAGAGAATGCTGCCTGGCACATAGTTAAGCCTCAGAAAATGTGGTGATTATACTTTTTAGTCTCATTTTATAGATGAAGGAAATAAGGTTCTCAGAGATGAATTACTTTGGGTAGAGAGTATAGGACAGAGGCACACATCTGGGAAGGTTTAAAAAATATTAAATGTTGAATCTCATCCCAGACCTACTGAGTCAGAATCTCTATAGGGGAGAATAGGGAACATAACTTTTTTGTAAATCCCTTAGGTGAAACTGATATGTACTATTTAATAACGACAAGTGTAGAATATAAAGTTAAATAGATACATACTCTAAAACTAACTTTCTTTGAGAAGTAATGGATACCACCAATTCCATTCAACATAGTATTGGAAATTTTAGCCAAATCAGCTAGGCAAGAAAAGGAAATGAAAGACATCCAAATTGGAAAGGAAGAAGTAGAATGTTTTCTGTGCCCACGTGATATGCTCTTTTATGTAGAATACCTGAGGACACCACAAAAAGAAAAAAAACTGCTAGAGCTAATAAATACAGCAAAGTGTAGTATGGAAAATTAACATGCAAAAAAAGTTGTGTTTCTATGTATGAACAAGTCATCCAAAAAGGAAAATTTAAAAAAAATTCTATTTATAATAACATCCAAATGAACAAATATTTAGGAGGCGAAATTTAACTTAGAAGGTGAAAGACTTGTACAGGAAAAACCATATAAAACTGTGCTCAAAGTAATTAAAGAAGACCTAAGTGAATTGTAGGACATTCCATGTTAATGGATTGGAAAACTTAATATTGTTAAATGACATTATTACCCAAAATGGTCTATAGATTCAGTGTAATCCCTATCAAAATTCCAACAGCATTTTTTCATGAATAGAAAAATCCATTCTAAAATTCATATAGAATCCTAAAGAATCCCAAAGAGCCAAAACTATCTTAAAAAATAAAAATGAAGAATAAAGTTGGAGGACTCACACTTCCTGACATCAAAAAACTTATTACAATGTTGCAGTCATCAAGACAGGGTGGTATTAGAATAAGGACAGACATATATAAAAACAGGATAGAATAGAGAGCCCAAATGTAACCCCCTCACGTATGTGGTCAAATGATTTTTAATAAGAGTGCCATGACTATTCAGTGGAAAAGGACGGTCTTTTCAAGAAATAGTACAGTGAAAACTAGATACCACATGCAGAAGATGAAGTTAGGCCCTTACCTTACACAATATAGAAAACTTATATAAAATGGACCGAAGTCTTAAGTTTATAAAGTAAAACAAAAGAGCTTTTAGAAGAAATCATACAGGAAACACTTCATCATATTGGAATTGGAGATGATTTCTTGGATGCCAAAAATACAGGCAACAAAAGAAAAAATACGTAAACTGTATTTCATTAAAATTAAGATCTTTTGTATATTAGAAGACACTATCAAGAGAATAAAAACAAAACACCCAAAATAATATGTTCTGTTTTCTTATAGAAGAAAATACTTGCAAACCCTATTTTTGATAAAGGATTAATATCCCGAATATTTTTAAGTAGTCTCTGCACCCACTGTGGGGCTCAAACTCATGACCCTGACATCAAGAGTCACATGCTCTATCAAGTGAGACTGCTAGGTGCCCATAGTGTACAGAATATGTGAAGAACTACAACTCGACACTAGGAAAATAACCTAATTAAAAATGAGCAAAGGACTTGAATAAACATTTCTCCAAAGATATGGCCAATAAGCACATGGAAAAATGCTCAACATTGCTAGTCATTAGAGAAATGGAAGTCAAAACCCTAATGAGATACCACTTCATCCTGTTAGGATGGCTATTATCAAAACAAATCGAAAGTGTCTACAACATGATATTCACAATATTCAGGGTGCAATCCAAAATCACTCGACTTCTGAAGAATCAGGGAAATGTGACCTAGTATCATAAGAAAACCATGAGATGCCAAACTCAGTGATCTAGATATTGGAATTAAATATTTTATAGCAGCTATTATTGAGCTATGCTCAATGAGTAAAGGAAAAGTCACTTGCAATAGATGAAAAGACAGGTGATATCAGTGGAGAAATAGAAAATGTAAAAAACAATGAACATTTTAGAATGGCAAAATATGTTATCTGAAATAAAATTGTCACTTATAAATGAGGAGTTAAGATGGTGGAGACGTAGGGGAACACTGGACTTTCCTAGTCCTTCAGATTCAGCTGTATTGAGGTCAGATCACTTAGAACATCCAGGAAGTCTATCTGCAGACTGGCAGAAAGATCTCCAAGGTTGGAGGGAGCCAGTGTGGTAGTTGTGAGGTGCATGGAAGTGCATTGGAGAGAGAGAAAAACAATAGTCCTGAACCCTTTTCATGGAGAGACAAAAGGGAGAGCAAGGGGTTAAGAGTGCAGCATTGGTTTGCACAAGGGGAAGACCTTTCTGGACCACAGACTAGGGAATGAGAAGTACTGAGTGTTGCAGGTTTGTTTGTTTGTTTGTTTTTTGCAAACAGTATTTGGAGCTCAAACTCTGAGGCTTTCAAAGTGCCTTTCGTAGAGCCGTGACACTAGCTCCTGGGGAGGAGGGAGCTGGCTCCAGACAGCATAGCATGGTGGGGAGAGCTCCAGGGTGCATTAAGAGAGAAATTTCCCTTCCTGGATTACTTTTGGACGAGGGTATATTGCCTCCCCCAGGACAAAAGCCCTTCAGCAGCAGGGGACAGAGGGACACCCGGAGGGAATACAACCTTTGCTGCTTCTAGCAGTGCTCCACCATAGATTTCGCGGACTGTGTGGGCCCGATTTTCAGGGGCACAGGACCTCACACATGCGGGGAGAGGCACTGCTCTCGAGAAGCTGGTGGGCCTGAGCAGAGCCAGGGACTGTAAGACTTCAGTTTTGAATCCCAGCCTCACAGCAAAGAAAAAATGCAGGAGAGTTGTGGTGCAGGGGGAGCTGACTGGCTCACAATTCGGTGAGGGCTGCCTGAGGAGTAGGGGTGTGAGCCTCGCAGTCAAGGGGTGAGAGACTGAGGTGATGCCGTTTCCCCCCATTATGAGCAAGGTGGGACTTCTGAGGGCAACACAGTGGCCCAAAGTGGAGGGACCCACTTATACCCCCCCACCCCCCCCCATGCCTGGCAACCGCTTATGTACTGCAGCAAGACTGACGCTGAGCCAGTGCAGCAGACCGGGACACCGGAGCAGCCAGCGCTCTCCACAAAAGTACACTGGAAATCCCACGCTTCAGAACAACATCCACAGTTCTGGGGGCAACAGGATCACATCTACTTTTGTTCTCTTGGAATCAGGCTCATGTGTCTTGTTTATTTTTTTAAATTTCGTTTTCTGTTTTAGGATCAGGCATCTTTTTTTTTTTTCTTTCATTCTTCTCCCCCCGCCCCCTTTCTTTCTATTCGGAATCAGCCTTACAGTTTTTTATTCTGTTTGTTGTTGATGTTGTTGATCCCTTTCCTTTTCTCTTTCTTGGGGATCAGAGGTTTTTTTTTTTTTTCCCCTGTTTCTCCAAACAAATCAAAGCACACTTAGAGGCCCTAGCACTCCACATAGTAAGTAAGGAGGAACTCTGCAGAGTACTGGCCAGTGGGAAAGAGCAGCCAAAGCACAACAGCGGAGTGCACACAGCATACACCAGAAACACTTCCTGAAGTGCCAGGCCCTTTTGAATATAGCGTTCCTCTCAGGTGCAGGAAATACAACAAGCTTTTAAATCATGTAAAAGACATTAACTTAGCCAAAATGACAAGACAGAGGAATTCTCCCCAAAGGAAAGATCAAGAAGAAATTACAGCCAAGGACTTGCCCAAAACAGATATAAGCTATATATCTGAACAAGAATTTAGAACAAAAATCAGAAGACTGCTAGCTGGGTTTGACAAACACATGGAAGACACCAGAGAAAACCTTGCTGCAGAGATCAAAGACCTGAAAACTAGTCAGCTGAAATAAAAAATACTATAACTGACATGCAAAACCAACTGGAAACAGTCACAGTGAGGAATGAAGGAGCAGAGCAGAGAATAAGAAGATAAAATTATGGGAAATAATAAAGCTAAAAAGAAGAGGGAAAGGAAACTATTATCATGAGGGAAGATTTAGAAAACTTAGTGATTCCATAAAATGAAACAACATCCATATCCTAGGATTCCCAAAAGAGGAATGGTTGTAAAAAGGGGAAGAAGGTTTATTTGAACAAATTATAGCTGAGACCTTTCCTAGTCTGGGGGAGGAAACAGGTGTTCAAGTCCAAGGGGCACAGAAAATTCCCCTCAAAATCGTCAAAAAGAGGTCAACACCATGACATAGCACATTGTGAAATGTTGAGCAGTAGAAGAGGAAATGGCGGTCATGAGCATACACAAGTCCTTGAAGCAAAGTTTCTCTGGAGAAGATAGAGAGTCCAGTAAACCAGAGGGATATGAGGTCAGTGGAGGGTTTTTAGTGGGGAAGTGGTTTTTTTTGAAACGGGAGATATTTGAATGTATTAAATGCTGATGAATCAAAGCCCATAGAGAAGTAGAGGTGAAAATTCAAGAGATAAGCAAAGTTCCCAGAGAAGATAGGAAGGTGCACAGGTAGAAGGACTGGTGGTGATTTCAGAAGAAAACAGAACAAAATAAAACTGAAAATCAGGTTGGGGTGCCAGGGTGACTCAGTCGGTTAAAGCCTCCAACTTTGGCTTAAGTCATGAGTTTGAGCCCTGTGTCAGGCTCTCTGTTGACAACTTGGAGCCTGGACCTTGCTTCAGATTCTGTGTCTCCCTGTCTCTCTGACCCTGCTTGCACTGTGTGTGTGTCTCAAAAATAAATAAACATTAAAAATAAAATAAAAATCAGGAGGCAACCCATGACATGACCATCAATAGGGACCTCTCTATCTGAATATATATCTCCCTATAATTCTGTGATTATATTTGTGTGGTAGGTAAAATCTACTAAAGAAACTGCTAGATCAGAGGAAAATATTAGGAGCCTCAATAACAAATTATACTCCTTAAAGCACTGAATTAATTAATTTCCCTTCCAACTCTATAAGTGAGTGCCTGTTTTCCTATATTACTATCCTATACCATTACCAGTCTGGCTGACCTTGATCTTTGCTAATCTGACAAGTAAAAACTATTATTTTATGTGTTGGTTTAATTAGCATTTCTTTGAATTTTGTATGATGTTGAGTTTATTTTCTCTGAATTTATTGACCACATATATTTCTTTTTATTTTCCTGTGAACAGTCTGCTTATATTCTTTGTTCATCTTTCTGCATTTTTGTTCTTACTGATTTATATAAGCTCTTAGTAAATAAAGGAAGTTAGCTAGTTATTTAGTATCATGTGTTAGAAATTTTGTGTCCTAATTTATTGTTTACCTTTAGAAAAATAGAAGATGCATCTTAAAGAATGAATTGGAATTTATTGTTGGAATAAGGAGAGGAAAGGCATTCTAGGTAGAAGAAATGGTATTATAAATACTATGGAAATTTGTAGCCATATAGTGAGTACTAGGGAATGTCATTTTAAATATGCTTTAGTTATGAAGGGTAGAGTTTTCTTATTATCTTATTGGGAATCTTGTTTT
This sequence comes from Suricata suricatta, assembly GCF_006229205.1. Lineage (NCBI taxonomy): Eukaryota > Metazoa > Chordata > Mammalia > Carnivora > Herpestidae > Suricata > Suricata suricatta. Next base: position 172,643,037 of record NC_043701.1, read on the forward strand.
ACTTAGTGATATTACATTATTTTGAATTATCTCTTAGTGGTCCAACCATCAATTAACTAGTTCTTTTGTACCTCGTTGTTGCTTTATGAATCCTGGTCAGTTTATTAGAAACAGTTTCTAGATGGCAAAAGGAAGCTTTTTGGGGCCTAAAATTGACCATATGCTGCTTAGATTATTACTACACACACACACACACACACACACACACACAATGTTAATAACTGCTGACATATTTAAGGCAAAGCCTAAATGGCTAAAATGTGTTTTTTATTTGTCTATTTGTTTCTAGAACTGGAGTCACTGGAACAGAATAGTGGTCAGTTAAATGAACTTCAAAAACAAAAGAGTGAATTAATACAAGAATTATTTACTCTGCAGAGAAAACTGAAAGGTAGTATCTTTATGAACTAGTTTATTTTGCTTATGATATAGTTATATACATGTAACAGGGTCATGTTAGTCTTTTGGATTGTACTAACTTATTGGATACAGTTTTATTGGTATAAAAAGGAAAAGGTAAAATACTGAAAGGATCAGTGTTAGATCTGGTATTTTTAATGTCATAAATTTTGTTACGATCTCTTTTGTGCCTTTAATTGCTATTTAAAGTAGAAAAATAAAAATCATTGGTATATACATTTTATGTAAAGCACCAAAAATTAGAGTATTGTTCTTATGAATGAATGTAGGTAACTCTTATGTTTATTTTTTAAAGATTGTAAGCATTTTCTTAACTCTTTAGTTTTTGAAGATAAAAAGAATGAAGCTATTTGTACTACCAAATACCTAGAGGCAGAAAAAGTAAAAATCACTGAAAAGCCTCAAAATGATGCTGAATGCTTAAGGTAAGAATTCCCCATTATATTTTCGTATAAAATCTAGTAATTTTTTCAAGTTGTCCAAGAGATTTAGCATGAAACTAAATGTGTAATTTAAGTTCCAAATAAGCACATTAATTCCTTCTATGTGTATTGTGAAGTATGCTAATGAGGAAACGCTTCACTAGCTAAAACTACTACATGTAAGTTTCATGTTTTATCTTTTTGTTTTAATGTTTATTTACTTTTGAGGGGAGAGGGAGAGAAAGAGAGCATGAACAGGGATGAACAGGGGAGGAGCAGAGAGAAAGAGGGAGACACAGACTCTGAAACAGGCTAAGGCACTGAGCTGTCAGCACAGAGCCTGATATGGGGCTTGAACTCACAAACAGCGAGATCATGACCCGAGCTACAGTCAGACGCTTAACCAACTGAGCCACCCAGGCGCCCCCAATTATATCTTTTTTTCTACCTCATGGACTCAGTGCTATTCACATGCCAGTAGATTAAGGCAAAGTATTGGTTCCACAACCCCCCTTTCTCTTACTCGTAACTTTTTATTTTTTATTTCTTTTAATGTTTGTTTATTTTTGAGAGAGAGAGAGACAGAATTGAGCAGGTGGGTCAGAGAGAGAGGGGGACACAGAATTTGAAGCAGAGTCCAAGCACCCAGGTGTCAGCACAGAGCCCAACTCGGAACTTGAACTCTTGAACCCTGAATATCATGACCTGAGCCAAAGTCAGACACTTAACCATCTGAGCTACCCAGGTGCCCCTATTCATAACTTTTAAACAAAGAATTGAAATTATTTTTTATGTTTTTAGATCTAAGGGGGGAAAAATCACAAATTCCTATTTTTCTTGAAATTTATTACTACTGGTTTGCTGCTGAAAGAATGAAATGTATCTTCTGTATGTATTTGGATGATGAAAGAAAGGCTGGCGTTTGAAATACCACAGCCAGAGACACAGGGAGAAAACCTTTGGTTTATTAATTTTACTATTATTTATTAGTAATTCAAAGTTATATTTGCTAGGTTAATTTCAAAGAAGTTCATATACTTCCTAGGCTAAATACAAGGAAAGAAACCTCATTACTGAAACTAGGAGAAGCAAATGAAGCCTTCTTTTACATAAATCATATAGAAATATGTCCACTAGAGCTGAACAAATGCTTCATATTAGCAGTGTATTGCCTTAGGCCATACTTTTAGTAGATTGTGAGAAAATATTTGCAATTTAATTTTATGTTAAGTTTTATAAGCATGAAATATCAATCTCTTGGGTGATATGTGTGATGCAGAATGAGTTTCTGTAATGACAATCTGCTCATTGATTTTTTTACACTTTTAAAAATGATAATGCCCACTGGTATCATTACGGTTTAGCGGTGTAAGGGGCTTCTGATGTGAACTCCAGTTTTGTGGGTTTATCACTCAGTCACAAAAATTTGCCCTGGGTTAAAATTAAACACACAAAGTCTGTTAGAGTGTTTTTTCCTTCACAGATGGTGACAGAGGAAATTTGAATAGAAAGAAACATTGTCCATTTTTTGCATTTTAGCAGTTATTAAATGAAATGCCAATTATTTACCAATTGTCACTTCAGATTATTTGATATGTGTAGCTTAGTTTGCCAACTGGTATGTTCTATAAAATTATTTCAAGTGTAAAGAACCAAGTCAAAGTACTGAGTGTAAAGATTTTAGGAAATAGGGCCGTAAGTCTTATACTTAGTAAAGCAAGAGTCTAATGATGGCAAGAAATGATACGACATTTATTCAATATCATGAAGGGCAAAATTAAGTTGGTTTTATCCGTAAGCTTTGGTATATTCTTTTTCCCCTGTATGTTCAAATGTATACTGAATTCTGTTGCCTTTTTCTTAAATTTTCAGATTTCTCTTCAGTTGGTGTAGATGCTATTTTTACGGCAGGGCTTCTCAAACTTCACACTGTTGACATTTGGGGTCAGGTTATTCTTTGTTGTGGGAGGACAGTCCTCTGCAATTTAAGATATTGAATAGCGTCCCTGGCCTCTGCCCACTAGAGGCCAGTAGCACCTTCCACCCCCAGCCTTGACAACCAGAAATGTCTCCAGATACTGCCAGATGTCCCCTGGGCAGAGGCGGGGGGTACAGTTGTCCCCAGTTGAGAACCAGTTTTATTTTAATATTATAATTGTATTTCTACTTTTATTAAACTTTAACCAGTAAGAAAGCAATTATAAAGAAATTAATATTAGTTTCTTTCTATGAACTTATTGTTTCTACTTTTAGTAATTGGAAAATTTTATGCATATATTATTCTGTCTATATTATTAGAATTCTTTTATAATGATTTTTTAAGTTAACTTGCCATGTTCAGGTTATTTGTTGGACTCTATCTTGATGTCATCCGTTATTGTAGAGAATGGGTACTTATACTCACACTGGTTTAATGGTCTCTGCTTGAGGTAACCTTTTCCTGTTTATAAACACCAAGATACTTATTTATTTAAAAGATTCTATTTTGAAGAGTGTGAGATCATTAATTAACACGTTAAGTCAGCTAACTTGTAGATTATTGCTATGATTAACACTTCAAGTCAAAGGTTGGGTTAATTCGTAAGAAGCTCCCAGAAGGCTGTTCAACTATAACTGATCTAGTTGTTGTTGTTATTTTTTCATATAGTTCAGGGAAGATAGAAATGATAAGTCTCAGGCTCTTGAGAGGCAGTAACCATAGAGATTAAGATTATAAACCCCATGGAATCCCAGCTCTGCCATTTACTAAATTAGTAGTCTTGGACAAACAATTTAACTTGTCTCTGCCTCAGTCTCTATATCTATAAAATGAGATTCATAATAGCACCTACCTCATAAGATTGTAGTAAAAATTAAATAACTTAATATATATAAAACCTTTAGAACAGTGTTTGGAACATAGAAAATAGTCTACAATTAGATATAATTATGTAATTGCTCATACCTTCTTATTTCGTATTATCCATGTGGATTTTGCGACTTTTAAGCTTCCTTCTCATTTTTTTCTTCCACCTGTCCTTTAAATGCAGGGCATTCCTAAAGGTTAATCATTGATTGTCTTCTTTGTAGTCTTTATGGACTAGCTCACATGTTCTATGGTTTTAATTATCACATGTAGATAATTTCCAAATATTTGTCCCAAATCTCTCTTTCCTAAGCTCCAATCCTGAATACCCAACAGTTTAATATAAACATAGAAGTGACGCTGCCCTAATTAAATAAGCAAAAAAGCAAAAATAAAGTCTTATCAGAAGTTCAGAGGTCTTGTCTGTGACCATACTACTCCAGACATGCCCATTCTAGTCTGATCTCAGAACCTAAGCAGGGTCAGGCCTGGTTAATACTTGGATTGGAAGTTCAGAGGTCTTCACAACGTGTGCCTTTCCATTACCTCCCTGCATTTATATCACATACCCTATACTACTAGTGCATCAGAATACTATTTATGGGAGTCCAAATATGCCACAGGACTTCACACGTCTGTATCTTTCTTCTCCATGAGCTAAAATCTAACCTAGTCCTTAAGGCCCAGCTCACATGTCATTTTTTATGGGTTTTGCTTAAATCTAAAATGCAGCAGCCATTTTCGACATATTTACAAACCTCATCATTCTCACCCTATGCTAATCCGTTGCCAAATTTTATTGATTTTGTCTGCAAAATATTTCTTGAATCCTTCCAATTCTGCCCATTGCTAATGTCCTAGTTGTAGCCACTACCCTCTCTCACGTGGATCACGGTAACAACCTCTCTTCTTCTCCACTTCTTTCCCATTCATCCATTCTTGCACAGGCCAGTCCATTGTAAATTGAATCACTTCATCCACTTATTAAAATCACTCAATGGCTTCATAATGAAATAATGAAACCTAAAGCCCTTAGCGTGGCCTTGTCACAATATGGCCTCTGACCACCTCCCTGATGTTATTTCCCCCCATGGTCCCTCTTGACTCTGATCCCTCAAGTAATCCAAGCTTTTTTTTTTTTTCCATTTAAGGACCTCTGTCTCTGCCTTTTCCTTCTCCCCAAATTGTCTTCGAGTCCTTTTGCCTGCCCCTCTTTTACTTAGGTGGAACTTACCCTGTCCTTTAGATCTCGGGTGAAATGTTGGCCCAGAAAAGCCTTCCCTCTGTTACTTGTTTAAATAGCACCCCATATTTTTCCTTTATAGCACAGATTCTAGTTAGTACATATTTGTGTGATTTATTTTGCTGGTACCCATCTCTGCCATGTGGTCAGCAAGAGGAGGGATCTTGTCCACTCTGCTTACTGATGTCTACTCATCGTCTAGGGCATAGAGTAGGCTTAAAAAATAAATGAATAAATGACTGTAAAAAATTATGAAAACTCTCCTCTATGTTTCCTTTCTCTGTGTTCATAGAGAATATGTTTATAATTCTGTTATGTCATTAATCATATTCTAGGATGGTTATGTGTGTCGATCTATCCCACATGACTGAGAATTCCCTCTACTTCCTGTTCATTTTTCTGTCAGTTTCACATCTAGCACAATCAGAGACACATGGTGTTCAATACATATATGTTCCAATGATTGAGTCTACATATAATTTTATTTTCATTACAAAGAAGTTAAAGTCCTTCACCTATTTTCAGTGTTATTTGCAAAGATGTGGTATATTCTTACCACTGGAATAGCCCCATGGAATTCTTTTCTCCACCCCTGATCTGTTCTTCCATGTGGAAAGCCTTTCCCAGGTTTAACTACCCCCAGCCCTTCCCTGACACCCTCCTTTCTTTTTTAAGGGGGAGGAGGAGTGACTCAATCTGACGGGTGAGTCTGGCAAGGTAAACTGGAGTCAGCCCCTTCTTCCTATCTCTTTGGAAGCTGGCCTACCTCAGAGACTGTGTGTTCCACTCTGCTACTCTGTCCCTTAAGGTTTACAGTGATAGGACTCCATGAGAGAAAGCTTGTGGCGTCCACTTGGGCCTTTAGTGGTGTGTGTTACGTTAGTCAAACCTGGGGCTCAGTATTAGTCGGTCCTTTGCTTGCAGAGACAAGCCACATTCTCCAGGATCTGCTATCTTCGTAGTAAATGTGATATCTTCTGCTTTCCTTATTTCTCAGTTGGGCGGAATTTGGACAGGAAAGAAGAATGTTATATATTGGGCCCTTTCAAGCTCCCAACACATAATATTTTTTTATTATTACCCAACACCAGGGCCCACAAAATACAGCTCTTGATCATGACTTTTTATTTGCTCCAGATAGTGACATACCAGACAACTTGAAACATTTCAGGCATTTTTCTTACCCACCAAACTACTTTCTAGAAGGGTTTTACATTTTTTTATAACCAGTATTCATGCCTGTTTAATACAGCGGGAAGTTTATTTCAGAAACAGAGCTGCAAAGTCAACAGCATGGGGTTTTCCTTCTGAACATTTGAAGATAGTGTGGCTTTGTGAAGAGATATTTGCAATGGAAACTGCACAAAAGTTAATATACACCTCCTCCTGAGAGACTCTGAATGCATTTATATGAAGTAGTAAATCAATGCTGCTGCCTTTTCAGTGAAAAAGTCAGCCAGTTAAGTTGGATGTAGAGGTCACGTTGATGGTCCTTCGATTTACAAGAAGGCATTAATACATGATGGTATTCAAACACTCCCAACCTCTCTAAAGATACACAGATAAATATGTATATTTACACACGCTTATATTTTTTATTTTATCAAATGCGTAGAGGTGTTTTTAAATTTTGAGAGGAGGCTCTGTTGACTGAATCCAAAATCAAATACTACAGAAATGTAAACCATCAAAGTCTCCTTTCTTATCACCTCACTCCAGAAGCCCCCCGTGTAACCATTGTTGAAAGTTTGACATGGCGTTTATGTATCTCTGTGTTTGTCTTTCAGGGTTTATGTATCTCTGTGTTTGTCTGTGTGCACACATACATGCCGTGTGTGTGTGTTTAGCACTTACTGGGCTGTAATTTGCTTTATTATTTAGCTAAATATTATAGACACTTCCCCTGTTAGTTTGTACTGATCAGTGTTATGTTATTCTTTTTTAATGCTAATGAACAGAGATGCCATATTTATGTAGCCTTTCTCCCTCTGATGGATGTACAAGAGTTTTTAAAGTGTCGTAATTGGAAACGTATACATGTATCCCTAAATACTTGTGGGGGCATTTCTATAACATTATTTAGAATAAGCATTATCGGGGCACATGGATGTTCAGTCGGCAAAGCGACTGGCTCTTGGTTTCGGCTCAGGTCATGGTCTCACAGTTTATGAATCCAAACCCCACATTGGTTGGGCTCTATGCTGACAAGCACAAAGCATGCTTGGGATTCTCTCTGTTCTTCTCTTTCTGCCCCTCCCTACTCATTCTCTCTCTTTCTCAAAAATAAACATTAAAAAAAATAGAATAAGCATTATTTAGTAGAGTAACAGGAATTTTTACTCAGGTGACACTGAGAAAATAATGGACATCTATTTTGCAGTACTCTGTATTACCAACAAAAATGAGCTCAAGGTGGGTAAGAATAACAAGATCTCAGCATTAAAGTTGCTGGAAAAGACTAGTCAAATAATTGTATATCTGTAGCCAATCCATACCATCTCTTTCTCTCTCCCTCTCTCTCCAGCACTTATAAAAAATGAAAATCTCCATTTAATTCCAGGATTATTCTTAGCTATGTTGAATATTTCTGTTGACTCTGCATTTTTTCTAGTAAAACTTCATCATTTATTCACTAACAGAAGTGTCTCTATCGCATTGATTATGTAGCCTTCAAGCTAATAGAAATCTCCTGTTTTGTGAATTCTTGGCACATTCCGTACTTATTAAAGCTTCTAAGTAAATAGAAGGGAAATTTTGATGACAGAATCAATTGATTATCTTAAACATTGGATTCTGATATAAATGTGACTATTTGTAAATGTTCCCAAACTTTGAAATAATTTTGCTTATTTATTGTACAAACTGTTAATAATATTACAGTAATCATTTTCAAAAATCATTAGTGTCTTTGATGGAAAACAGACTTTTTCCATTTTCTTATGTTTTCCTTTACAAGTAACCCCTTTTGGCATCGGGGGAGGGAAGGGGATGGAAAGTGTGTGGTTAGAGATGTCTGATTCAGCTCACCCAGGATGCGTAAGCATAGACGCTGGCAGGACCCCTCTCTCTTTTAGCTCCTCCGCAGCAGATCTCTCTCCCTCAGCCTGGCACTCCTGTGGAGGTTTGTCCCTGTCCGCTGGTGGCCTGGGCTGAGGAAAGGCATAATGAGAACACCGAAATCCTGCTTTTACCCATTCAACTTGGAAACCTATTTTCAGAAATAAATTGTAGATGAGAGAGGATGACCCACATGTTTCAAAAATAGTATGTGTTCAAAAGGCACTAAAATAATTTTCATATGAGTTAATATAGAGAGGGAGTATTAAGAAACTCAAGCCATGGAAACCCTAGCAAAAAGTAGACAGCACTACTTATTAAACCTCTGGTGTGATTAAGGAAACCAAAATGGATAAGATTAGTAGACTTAACATATAAGATTGAAAATTCCATGTGTCAAAAAAAGTCAGCATCATGGAATGATACACTGGGAGAAATTTATAATAATTACAACAAACAAAAGCTTACCAAGTAATCAGCTGATAAAAAATCAGTCAGAAAACACTAAAATCGATAGTTTTCATCCATGCATTTATCCCACAAACATGCATAGAATGCATACTTTGTATCCTACACTATACAAGTTAGTAGGAATAGCAGGACAAGTGACTCAAATAGTAACTCAGTTATACTGCTTACCAATGAAGCGCACATTGAAACCAATAAATATTATTTTTCTATCACGTTTTGAAAGACATTCTTAAACGACCGTACCATTGACAAGGGTGTGGTATGGAGATGATTAATACATTGCTGTGGCAGTATTCATTGCATATGTTTGGAATGCAGTTTGATGTGCATAAAATAAATCATTGTAAGCAATGTTTATGCTATTTAATCTTAAGAATTCCACTTATGAGCTCTATACCAAGGAAAATAACTCTAAGTACAGAAGAAACTTTATGTACAAAGGTGTGCATAGAAATGTTATTCATGGTAGAAAAAAATAGAAACAACTTACACATGAATGATTACGTTAACTCTGGTGCAGTCATTTGGACCACTACATATGTTTCTCATGTGGTATTAACTGTCATGTGTAATTAACTGGAGGAAATGCAAGTAATAACATTAAGCAAAAGAAAACGCTAGGAAGTAAAGTTACATAGTCACTATTACAGGGAAACAAAAGACCATGATGAAATATACCTAAATTTTAGTGTCATTTGAGTTTGTGAATTTTTCCTCCTTCCCACTTAAGTAGTACTTGCGTGCAGTTCTATAGCTAAAAAGAGTGTTTTTCCAGTAAAGGCTTTTTTTTTTTTTTAGCACGTAGACGTAACTGAAAAAAATTGGAATGGCGTAGGAAATCATAAAAATACATGGAACATAAGTTTTGCAAAGCTAACTAGCAATATTGGCCTATCCTTGTCTGTCATTTGATGATTCAGAGAAAGGTGACAGTCACCAATGCAGGCTGCCCTTAGTTCTTGCGCAGTAGGTGAAGGCAGTCCTTCTTGACTCCTGTAGGCAATCAGTCCATGCACTGAAGCATGAGATCTGCTTACCATTATATAGCCTTGGCTAGCTGCAAATGTATTAATATTCATACCATTATTATCTAGCCTCTCTTAAAGCTAGCAACAGCAATTTTTTCTTTAAGTGCAGATCTAAATTCTACAGCTTGATTATATGCTGAATAGTGAAATACTTCCTATAATTTGCTCTAAATGCCCTCCTTAATTTCAGTAGTCTCTCATTTTTATTGTTAGCTAACTGAAAGGGAAAGTGGTCACCGCCCAGTTCGGAGGGGCATAAACAATCTTAGGGAACCTGCAGTCCATTTGAACTGAAAAGGGGGAGGAGCAAGGATGGATGGTGTGATGGGAAGAAGGATCGCTCCCATTCTATTTGAAAAGATAAATCTATTCTAATGAAGCCTGAAGTACATTGTAGAGCAGCCTCCACAGTACCTTGTAACTCTCCATTCAGCTTTCCACTTATTCTTGAAAAATATTCATTTCAAGGCTTTTATGCTTGTGTAAACATCTAGTGCTCAAAAATTAATTATTTGTTTTATCTTTCCTATGTAAGCATTCCTTCAGGATTCCTGTTTACTATTAAACTCATAAAAGTTCAGAACACAATAAAGTTTATATGTATAGAATATTACTTCCTTTCCCATCCCTACAATTATTATGTTTTTCTTCCCTAACTATGTGAAAGTTATAAAGTATAATAATATAATAGGCACCTGTGAACTTAACTAGACCTTGCATTTAGCCATGACTCCTTTATTCCATACCCTTCCTTACTCCACATGTAATTGCTGTCCTACACTGTTTCATTTGTGTGTGTGTGTGTGTGTGTGTGTGTGTGTGTGTGTGTGTGTGAGAGAGAGACATGGCATTTAGTCCATTTTCTTATATATAATTTTCTTTGTTACCTTATGATTTAAATTTATGCCATATATTTATAAATGTGTCTGCATATTGGTTCTTAAAGTGATTTTTTAAAATGTTTTTTATTTATTTTTTGAGAGACAGAGAGAGACAGTGCGAGCAGGGGAGGGTCAGAGAGAGAGGGAAACACAGAATCCGAAGACAGGCTCCAGGCTCTGAGCTAGCTGTCAGCCCAGAGCCTGGTGCAGGGCTTGAACCCATGAACCGTGAGATCATGACCTGAGCTGAAGCCAGACGCTCAACTGGCTGAGCCACCCAGGCGCCCCTGCATATTGATTCTTTGTGTTTATTTTTGAGTTATGTAAAAATAGTATGATATTGTTTTTATTCAACTTAGTTTCTAAAACTCACCCATGTTGTTGAGTGTAAATATGTAGCTCACAACTTTCTTTTCTCTTTTTAATGCACGTTTGGGTTGCTTCCAGTTTCTGTTTTCACAAACAGTGCTCTGGTGATTATGCCTAGCGGAATTGCTGCATCTAAGGCATATGAATGTTGAACTTTACATGATAACAACAAACTATTTTTCCAAAGTGACTAAAATGATTTATATTTCCATTAGCACATTATAAAATTTCCCACTGACCTCCATCTTCTTCAATACTTTATTTTCAGACTTAATAACTTTGCCAATCTCATGGATATAAGATGGTATTTTGTGGTCTAAATCCACATTGTCCTGACTATCTGATTGAGCTTCTTTTCATCCGTGAATAGGCCATGTGTTTTCTTTTCTGTAAAACGTTTCATAATTATTTTGCTACTGGGTTTTTGGGTATTTGTCTTTTACTGATTTCTATAAGTTCTTTATTTTTAGGTTTTTTAATAATTCTGGATTTTGCTTGTTATATGTTGAAGATATCTTCTTCCACGTTATGAAGCTTTTTGTTTTTGTTTTGTTTTTGGGATTCTTTATACTGTTTTATTTTACTAGAGCTCCTACTTTTACTGTGGTTTAAATTATCAGTTATTTTTTGTTGTGGTTAGCATTTTTGTGTCTTGTTCAAGAACTCTTTCCCTAAGATCAGAAGGATTTTGTCCTATATTTTTTCCTAACAGTTTGTAAGATTTGCCTTTCACATTTAAGTCTTTAGTTTACATGAAATGGATTTGGTCTATGTGTACAACAAGATCCATTTTTATTTTTTTGCACACGGATAACCATGTGCAAAACTTATTGAATGGTTTCTTCTTCCTCTAGTGGTCTACAATGTCACATCTTTTATTAAAAATAATAATAGCACATGGATATATTTTATGTTATACTTTCTCTTCTGTTTCAGTGGTCAATTTGTTGATTTCTGTGTAAAACTGTCTTAATTACTACTAAATGCATACTATTACATTTTAACTATTTGCTTTGTAAGGAGTCATGATATAAGGTAGTATATATACCCCGTTTGTCTTTTTTGGTCTTTATCAGGTGTATGTTGGCGATACTTGGCCCTTTACTTTTTATATACATTTCTTTTTTTAATGTTTTTACTTTACTATTTATTTTGAGAGAGAGTGCACATGCATGAGTGGGGGAGGGGTAAAGAGAGAGGGAGAGAAAGAATTCCAGCCAGCCAGGTTCTGTGCTGAGAGTGTGTGGCCTGGCATAGGACTTGTCCCCAAGAACCTTGAGATCATGACCTGAGCCTAAATCAAGAGTAGGATTCTGAGGGGCGTCTAGGTGCTTTATTTGATTAAGCGTCCCATCGGCTAAGGTCGTGATGATCTCACGGCTCCTGAGATGAGCCCTACCTTGTGTGGAATTCTCTCTCTGTCTCTTTCTCTCTTTCCCTCCCCTGCTTGCCTTCTTTCTCTCAAAATGAATAAAAACTTACAAAAAAAAAAAAAAAGAGTAGGAGGTTTAATAGACTGAGCTACCCAGCCCAGGTGCCTCTATATACAGTTCTGAATCAACTTATCCTACCCATGAAAATCTATTGTGATTTTGGTTACAATTGCTCTTATTATCATAGTTACATTTGAGAGACTATATCTTTATTAAACTGAGACATCCTGTCCTATGAACTTTGGATATCTCAATTTTTTAAATATCTTTTAATAAAACTTTATAGTTTTCTGTGTATTGATTTTGCACATCTTTGGTAAGTTTTAATTTTAGGTACCTTGCAGTTTTAGATGCTGTTGAAAATGTGTTTACTTTAAATGACATGTTCTAATTGTTTTTGCTGGTGCATGGAGATATAACATCTTTTTTATTTTGACTTTATGACCACTATCTTTCCTGAGTTCTATTTTAGAAGATTTAGAACACATACAAATGTATGAAAGAAAAATATAATGAATCTAATGTACTCACCTCTCAACTTTAACATTTATCAATTTATGGCCAGTCTTGCTTCACCTGTATCTCCACTTGTTTTTCTTCTGCACTACTTGAAGCAAATCATATACATTATATCATTATATAATTATCTTATTATGTCTCTTAAAAATAACTTTTAAAAAACATAACTAGAGTCCATTATTACATGTAAAATAATTAATAGCAATTTTATAAATAATAAACTGATATCAAATATCTTGTCAGTATTCACACTTAAAATTTATAAATGTCAGTTTTCTTTTTGTCTGAATTAGTTCCAGATAAGGTTTACATATGACAGTAAGCTGATAATGTCTTTTAAATCTCTTTTAATCTTGAGGTTCCTCCTTTTTTCTTTCTTTTTTCTTTTAACTTGTAATGTATTTGTTGAGGAAATTAAGACTTAAAAATCTTTTTGACATTTATTTAGTTTTGAGAGACAGAGAGGGAATCAGAGCGTGGGTGGGGGAGGAGCAGAAAGAGGGAGACATAGAATCTGAAGCAGGCTCTAGGCTCTGAGCTGTCAGAGCCCAACGTGGGGCTTGAACCATGAACTGTGAGATCATGACCTGAGCTGAAGTTGGATGCTTATCCGACTGAGCCACCAGGGTCCCTAAGGAAATTATTTGACCTAATAAATTTTTTAGAAATTGGTAATTGGATCTAAAAGCTTGATCAAATTTAGGTTGAATTTTTTTTGGCAAAGCTGTGTCATAGATGGTAGTCTTTTTCCATTAGGAGGCTTTGTACCTCTTATATTTTGGGTGTTAGTGGCCATAAATGCTCAGTTTCTCATGACTTTCTAATCACCCCCACCCCCCGCCGTGGCCTAGATTAAATTATGCTTCAAAAGCAAACAACCCTAAAATCTCAATGATTTACAAGAGCGTTTATTTCTCCATCACACTGCACGTGCATTGGGAGTTAGCCACACTTATCCTCATCTTCATTCTGCAACCAGGTGTGAGGGAGCGGCCCCAGTGGCGAATGGTCATGGTGTTGTCAACACTTGTTGCTTGTTTTACGTTTCAGCTATTCTGATGTGTGTGTTATAGCATTTCATTGTGGGTTTTTTTTATATTTCCTTGATAACTAATAACGTTGAGCACCTTTTCATATTTTTGTTAGCCATTGTATATCTTCTTCTGTGAATAATCTGGTAGGGGTGTGTGTATGCACTTGTATGCCCATTTTCCATTGTGTTGTCTTTTTCTTATTGACTTGGAGTCCTTCATATATTATGGACACACATATTGTTTATTGTGTCTTTTAACTTTTACTTGCCTTCTTGGGTGCTGGGTGATCTCTGATTGTGACCTCATGGGTTCCTCTTAGCCTGTGGGAGGCCTGTAGGTCTAACTATGTTGAACTTTCTTTTGTTTCTCCTAGTGTACAGGGAATGCTACTGGCCTGGCACCCCTTCAGGCTTTCCTTAAGGGTTGGAGCTCAGCAGAGGTTCGAGTTGATCTATTCTCTGCACCTCAGGGCTGCCCCAGCTGGCTTAGGTTCGTGAGATCAGCATCGCTCTCAGTATCCACCCACAGGCCAGCCTCACCCGCCCGCTGACCTCCTTCCCTACCTCCCCAATTGCTCTTCATGGCTTTTGCTTATGTTTTCCTCCTTGGAAGTCCTAATGCTAGAAATAGAAGACTATTATTCACTATTTTTAAATTAAATACAGCCATAACATTTTTTTTTAATTTCAGAATATTCTAAGGGTTGCAGATTTACTTGGAAGAAAGAAGTATTGATATTGCTTTCTTACTCTAAAATTAAAATATATTTTAATTACATATGTATACTATAATATTTGATTTTAGTGCAAGAGGAAATCTCAGAGGCCATTTTTTCCCGTAATTAAAAACTTTCAGGTGAGGTTCAGAGAGGCTAAATGAGTTAGCCAAGGTTATTCTGCTTGTTAGTGGCCGGAGCTCTCCAGACGGTACCATATTTTTCCCAGTGAACCGTGATGCGCTTTTAACTCACCTAAAATTGTCTATTATTTGTTTAGTCTGATTTTTCTTTATGGAAGCTTTTTTTTTTGTCTTTGACATTTTATATAGTCTTTATAGAATTACAGAGAATTAAAATTTCTTTCCAAACTCTTTAGTGTTAAACTCAAATCTACCACAATCCATGTAAGCAAAAATTATTGTAAAAGTTTCTTGCTGAACTCATAGAGTGAATTTTTCCTTTAAAACAGACTTAAGAAAGAATTGGAACTTTATAAGGAAGATGACATGCAAAGTGCTTATGAAGCTCTCCAAACAGAAGTAGAATTTCTGGAGTTGGTAAGCCTCCCATGATTCTTTAACTTCTGTTCAGAGTCATTGTACCTACCGGCAAGAATGCGTTTGCTGGGAGACCTATCATCACACTGGCGGCTTGTCCTTCCCATGGATTTTCACTAGCTGGAAAACATCAAACTGCACCAATGAACGAAGCTCAAGTCAGGATATAAACCAGTGAAGTGTTTGGAGTTCCTGGAGAGTCAGGGGTTACATAAAGCAAATTCTATTCAAGTAGAATATGTACAATTTCAAACTAAGTTTAAAAAAAATTCAAACCTGACCTCACAACGTTCCCTTGACTAAAACAGTTGTTAGAGGATTAATGCACTGAAAGGGTTTAACTATCGTAATGCTTAAAAGCTTTTTGTTTTTGATAGGCATAAATTATACTTTTATTATATTTGATCCTAAAACTTTCTTATTGCAGATTTTTATGATCTCAAGAACTTTGGATTCAATTATTGGAAATTTATTTTCAGATTGTGTGGGAGCACTTTAAATTTCTTTTAACCTCTTACTTTGGTTGTTTATAAAATGAAGGCGGTATTTGGCACTCTCCATTTTAATGGAAGACATATATAGCTCGCTTTAAAATATGTTAAAATGTCATCTTAATTTATTGCATTACATTTTGTTTCATATTTATTTTCTGTAAACATTTCTTTTAAAAATGTTCCAATTGCTTATGTTAGGATTTATATATTTTTATAAAAATTTCCAAAAATAAAATTTAGAAATGCCCATTTATTGTTGTGCTAAATTTACATGAACTTTATGGAATTCCTTCATTAAGAATTTCATTTTCCTCATGATAGATTATTATATTTTTCTTTGCAGGCATTGGCACAGAAAGACCTTCAGGAAAACAAATAACTTGTGAAGAATTGACCAAAGCTATCCAAGGTTTGATCAAAGTACCTTAGAATCAAATCTTTGTGACAGATACACAGCCAATACCCATTTAACAGATTTTTGTGGAAAACATGAAGTCCAGAACTTTCAAAGTTGTTAATATCTAGAATTGGTATATTAGCATTTTAAAAATGGAATTTCTTGTCTTGTTCCTTGCTAGAACTTTAAAGCTTCTTACAGGGTTTGATTTTGTTTCTAAAGGAAGAGAAAGGACAGACAGATGTTGTGCTCTCTGCTTCTTATCTCCCCTGGTCTTGAGGCTGATCTGTATCCTGTGATGTTGCTCAGTCTCTATTGCAGTTTACCTCGGGTCTGGTCAAACACGGGGGGTGGGGGGGGTACGGGGTGGGGGGAGGAGTGGGGAGGGGGAAGGATCAGATTATCGATCCAGTTTTATCGGTGCCATTTCCCCCAACAATGATGCTCACTTTCATTTTAATCCTGCTCTGATGGTAAGATGTCTGTTGACAGAGATCCTCTGAGGCCTTTCATCTGCAAAAGCCAGTTTTCCCCCTTTTCTCTAGATACTTCTGTAGAGTTAAGTGTGGGGTGCCCGCGGCCATTTTCCAGGGCTTTACATCTACCAGTTTTCTTCTGGATGCGATGTGGGTGTTGGTTAGAATCAAATAAGTCCCCCACGTGGGGATATGCCTGATCTCCTTCTGGCCAGCAGGATTCATTTCGTTGGTGGACTGATACATGGCAACTAAAACTCGAGTTTCGTTCAGTTTTGGTATTTCCACCAAATTTGCAACATCATGTAGCTTCCTGCAGTTAGCAATCCTGTCAGGGAAGGTGTATTTTTCACTAGTTTCTTAAAAAAGTGTATGGAAACTGTTCATTGAGGCCCTACCTAAATTGCAGTGGCTTGGGGAGCGGAACAAAAACCATCTGGGTTTTGTAATCTACTGCAAAGCACGGAGTGCAAATTTTAGAATCATGTTTATTTGTGTGGCTATAGTTGAATTAGTTCAGCATCAAATATGAGGTGTTTACAAATGTGTTCTACTAATGGTGATGTGGACTAGTTTCAGGGCAAGTCCTGTTTTGGTATAGCTTTCTGTGTGTGTTGGTTTAAACTCTTATTTTTTTTAATTAGTAAAGTTAAAACGCTCCTTTCAGATGTGCAGCGGTTCCATCTGTTTAAATAATTTGCATTTCCAGAAGTGATTTTTTATTTTGATTCCTTAAATATTTGATAGTAAATTATTTTTGCTTAAAAAGAAAAAAATAATAATGGTACCAGGGAATTGCTTCCTACTTTTTATGCAAATATAGAGTGGGGAATGGTGATTGGGATTAGTCATGACTTTAGTTTTGTCTTATTTTAGTCCATCTATCTATCTATCTAAATTCTAAGTCTCACGAATATCTACCTATTAAATGTATATTCTATTATTAATATATGGATTGAGCTTACACATAAAGCCTTTTACACTTACCAATAATTTTTGTTCATTATTGGTTTTATAGCTAAATATTAATATAAACTGCAGATCAGCAACTTATTTGCATAACTAACATACAATGACATATATGCAGAATAAACTCTTACTAGTACAGCTGTCTTTTCATATGTGTATCATCTAGAATCTCAAGATTAAATATTCAGTAATGGAGTCAGGATTCGTATTAACTGAATTTGAGAAGAAATGGAAGATTATTATTATTTCAGAATGCTTAAAATGCGTATTTTAAGATTTGAGCTAATTTTCAAACAATCTAATGAATATTTTCACATTTCATGTTAGATTAATACAAAGCACTACCCTTGTGATACCAGTTAGAATAGCAGACTGCTAGAATTAATGTAATCACAGGAACAGTCTCACCAAACAAAGGAAATACAACAATCAATAGAAATCACAGTGTACTAAACGAAACTGTACTGTCAAGTAATATATCAGAAGTGGATTTGGTCAGTTTTTAGTTGTTTTTTTTAAAGAATTAGTATTCATAAACCCCTTACGTAGGAAAAATAACTGAAATTTCTGAGTAAAAATGTGTCTCAGACTGACCTTAATTATTCTGGAAGCAAGACTCTGGCTAAACGGAATGGCAGTTTTTAAGTGAATGCTCATTCATTAAGTGAATTCACTAATTTTTCCTTATTCTTATCTATAACCAAAGCTCACACTAACCTAGAAAGCTGGGCTCTTAGCCCCAAGACTCTGGGCGTGCCCCCAGAGTTCTTTACTGTGACATAAGTTCTTCCTGAAGCAACTTTTAATTCTCAGTTCTCGGTTGGGGACAGTACGAGGATGTATAGATAGTTTGCTGCATATTTCTTTCTGCTGCTTAGTGACACTATTTGGCTAGGAGAAAAACAGCCACAATATTATAGTATGTGGAGCGTGACCACTAGACTAGAAATTCCTTTCTTCCTTCCCTGGCCTAATTATTGAAACGAAGGAAAAATCAAAGAACAAGAAAAGCTTAAAGATATGTACAGTCAAGAACATTTCTATACTCCTCATTGTTTTATCAATAGCAGTGTTTTCTCTTATAGAAGAAACAAAAATTGAGGAGTACTTTGTCCGCTTGTCCTTTTCTCGGTAAACCTTGAAAAACCAGGATGAGATGGTGAAAAGTCCTAGATAAGGTTCAAGTCATGGAATTCTAATGAATTGGAATCTAGAAATATCTTAAAACAGAGGCCACTGGGATTGGCGATTTATTGTAGAGTGGATATTATACTGTAAAAAAAAAAAAAGCCTACTGAGTCTCTTACCAGAGGCTAATTCAGCTGGCCGGTTGCAGATGGGCTGATAGCGTGCACTGGACCGATAGCGTGCCCTGGACAGGCCCTCTCCAAGCTCACACTGAGGACAAAGTCCCTTTCTATTTCATACCAATCAATCATACATAACTGTGTCACGTTATTATGAATAAGTCGTTTATTTGCAGCCCAGAAAACAGTAGCAGTTCAGTGACATGATTAGAAATAAATATGATATGATTTTTAATCCTGGGCGTACAAGGGTAAGGTGTTCTGTCATTCAAGTATTTATTTCTAGCATAACATTTGAAATTTGAAGTTATCCAGTGTCCTAAAAAATATTTTAATATTTGAAACAGATTTTTTTTGAGGTCAACTTATATATTTCTTCTTGACTCTTCTCTCCTCTGTCATCCTGAAAAACGGAAATGAAGCAAATGCATTTGCCTTTCGGAGTCTAGTTCAGAACATTTTCTGTCAAAGAAATTTTTTTCAGGATGTGAACTAAAAAAATGAAAAATATTTTTTGTCATTAGCCTGAAGCAGGGATTAAGTCTTGGAGTTTTGTGGCCCTTTTATCTTAAGAGAACAGATTTTTTTTTTTTAATGGAAGAAAGGGGAAGATGACGTTGTCGTTTTGAAAATGTCAGAGGGAGGAATGTACACTTAGTCGCATTTGTGTTTTCTAAACATATTTTCAAGTTAAGTAAATTTCTGCTTGGCCAGCTAATGATCCAATTATCGTGCTGGCAAAGAAGCTTTATTTTTTTTCTTTACTTTGCTGACATTTGACCAAATAATATGGAGACAACACTGGCTGATGTATGAAGGAAGTAATGTAATAAAGTAATTCTCCCGGTTCTGTAAGGGAGTATTGGGATTTCATTTGTTTACTTGTTGTGGTTCATTATACGGAGGGTCATATTCATTAAACGTGCGTAAACATTTTGCAGGGTAACGCCTGTTGTAAGAACATCCTTACTTTGATGGGAGGAAGAGAAAGGAAGCATTACAAAGAATGACTGATGGTAAAATGCTCTCCTTGCTGCTGCTATGAAGAGTATCAAGAGCAAAGCTGTCAGAACTGAAAGCTTATTTAAACAACTGCTTTTGATACATAGCGCATTTATCTTTAAAAGACCTTTCTGAAATTGACAGCACCAGAATTCAGATGTCTGGGAAAATAAAGAGTAAGTAAAAATGTGAAATTAGTAGCAATGACTGATATAAGAAACTGTGCAAAACAGGGCCCACAGGGTGCGGGGGATGGTTTTACTCCTCTCTTACAACCAGGAAAGCAATACTGCTCTATTCATTCTAAGTTAATTATTTTCATACTTGTAATAAATTGTCATTCTAATTAGTTGGTAAATAAAATCTTGTTAAAATAAAATCCTCTTAATCTACATTTAATAGATGCAAATATAATTACTAATGAATATTTCTGGATATGGCTTTGTGATTGCTGAGAGAGTATTTGCAAATTCAAACCACCATTAAATGGTGTAGTTGTTGACAGTTCTTGTGGACTGTAGACAAGGAAGCTTCCGGTTGGGAATGGGCGGCATGGGAGTGATCCTGAGGTCAATGTCAGCTCTAGAATCTGTTGCCAATTAAAATTTGTAAAATACCAAGGTTTTACTTATAAAACAACTTTATCCAATAAAATCAAAGCGCTTTATTGAGATTCTAGTTGGAGACAAAGCGGATATCACAGTTTTTGCAGGAAGAACTAAGATTTTGATTAATGATCTGATTTGTGTGAGGTCTCCGAGGGCAGTGGGCCTCTTTATTTACAGTTTAATCACTTGGGCTTCAGTTCCCAAAACCTTAAGAACACATTGCTTTTGAAGATTTGCTTATAATAAAATCTTACACAACAAGCAGATGTTAGAAGATAAGAGAAATTTGAGAATCATTTAAAACACCTTTTTGGTTCCCCAAAAACATTTACTGATCAGAATCAGTGAATGTAAAGCATTAACTAAGACGATCTTTTACACTCCATGAAGAGAAAAGGGCAAATCTGTACAAAACAGACTCAATTCAAGTATTACTGAAAATTTACCTCCTGGGTATCACTTGAAATTAATACCTATTCATCCCACTTCTTTATACTTTGCACAGATGTATTTTTTCAGTGCCACTCTGTGGTCATTGATGATTTAAGGTGATAACCTAAGGGATGGCACCTTCCTAAAATATCACATAATAAGTGTTATATTCATGTTTCAATACTTGCTAAGGCAAGATTATGAACTAATAGAAAACTTCCAAAAAGGTCAACATACAAAAGAATCTCTGATTAACTTGAAATTAGCACTCTTGTTCATTTTTTTCTATTCCTCTTCTATTCTTCCATCCATCCATCCATCCATCCATCCTCCATCCTCCATCCTCCATCATCCATCCATCCACCTCAACTCCCAGCTACCTCTCAGAACTTGTATCATGCCACTGTCCTTCTGGAATGTTCCTCTGTAGTCACACTGATTTTTCTGTTCTACAAATAGGCCAGGCTCACTCTGGCCTCGGGATCATTTTGGGAACTGTTTCTCCTGCTTGGGATGCTCCTCCATCTGATCTCTGTATGATTGTCTGCTCTGTCATTCAGGTGTCAACTGAAATGTCACCTCCTCAGAGAAGCCCTCCTTTAACCAGTCCATCTAAAGTAGTCACATGGTCACATTCAAGTTTAATGTTCTTCATATTACTTGTCATTTCTGATATCGTTCTTGTTTGTCTTTTTTTTTTCTTTCATTTCTATTCCTAACCACTGAAACACAAGTTCCATGAGAGCAGCGTATGACTTGTCTTACGCACCGCTTTTTTCTCAAAGCCTGGGATAGTGTTGGCATTTAGGAAGTGTTCAATAAATGTGTGTGGAAATATGACTTGAATTAACTTGTTCGTGTTACCCATATTTATTAATTGAGAACTTGAGCATAAATGATTGATTCTCTAGTTAAAGAAATTGGACGCATTTATTGTTGATTCTTTCTTGACTGAGTTACTCTGTCCTCTCATTTTTTACTCCTCCTGAGCTTATGTTTACTTAGCTAAAAATTGGCAGTAATAATGTTTGCTAATTTCACAAACTCTCTTTGTAGAGTAACCAATAAAAGCGTTGAACAGAAACTAGAAGAAAATAATGATTCCATATCCCATCATGGAAAACTTTGTAGGTCTTTCCTTGTTTACTTACAGCTTTCTATTATCAAGCTGTTGATTGGCAGGTAATGGCTTTGAATGCTTACTTTCCACCAGCGACTAGAATAGGAAGTGAAAATTGTAAGTTGCTTGCAAGCTATGAATGTGCATTAGAATAGCTTAAAAGCATTATTTCTCCATGGTAATAGAAAATTTTGAAATGCACTTGCTTCTGACTATGATTTATTCAGTCTTTCTGGTCTGAAATACAAAGTTTAAGCAATCTTGTTTTTATGCAGCACCATATTTAGAAAAATGTATGAGTGCCATCTGCTGGATTTCTTTGGTACTACCTTAACAAGATGAGCGAAAAATGGAGGAAATTTGGAAATGACAAATCCGTATAGACAAGTAATTCTTCCTTCCCTTCTCCTATCGTTCTTTCCTTTATTCTCTCCTTCCCCATTTATGTAGATATAAATTTTAAATCTTTATATATAATTTTCAGTTGTTCCATATATAATTTTCAAATACGCATTTGATACTAATTTTCAAATTAGTATGGCACAGGGGCGCCTGGGTGGCTCAGTCGGTTAAGCGTCTGACTTCGGCTCAGATCATGATCTCACAGTTCGTTGGTTTGAGCCCCACATCTGGCTCTGTGCTGACAGCTAGCTCAGAGCCTGGAGCCTGTCTTAAGATTCTGTGTCTCTTTCTCTCTCTGGCCCTCCCCTGCTCACGCTGTCTCTCTCTCTCTCAAAAATAAAACATTAAAAAATTTTTTTTTTAAATTAGTATGACATGTATTCTAAAGAAAATATAAAGTTTAAGGACTATAATTGTGAAATTTTAGTAACATTACTGTTTTTACTTTTGCTAACATTAAAAGAACCTAGTTTATTTTATGTTTAATCAAAACATCTTTATTTTTGAATTAAAAAGTATAAAACTTTTGCTCTGAAACACATGAAAAGTTAGTGTAAAAGTTAGTGAGTAACTCAGTCAAGAAAGAATCAACAATAAATGCGTCCAATTTCTTTAACTAGAGAATCAATCATTTATGCTCAAGTTCTCAATTAATAAATATGGGTAACACGAACAAGTTAATTCAAGTTATTTATATAACTTCTGAGTTTATTAACCTTGATTATTTAGGGTTGATCTTTAGTCTTCAAAGATTCATTCATGAATTGGTGCACCATCAAATAAAGTGAAGTCACTCCACTGAAGATCTTTGGCAGTTGACCTGCCAATCACCTTTATGTGTTTTCTTTAAAGCCTGACTTTAAAATCCCTGTCCCCTTATCAGTTAACATCTGTGCAGTTCATGTGGTTTCATGAGTTAAGTGACTGAAATACTTTCCAGCACAACTCTGTTGATGAAGGAAAATTGGGGTGAATCTCTGCTGACTCCAAGAGTACCCTAATACTTGAATATTTGATGGCATTTCGTATGTCCGAGCCGTCAGCAAATCCTGATGTTTCTATCGTCAAAATATTTGTAGAACACGGGGAGCTCTCATCACAGCATGGCTAGTCCCCCCAATAGGCTCCCTGGTTACCTGCCTTTCTTTTCCTCTTTGTCTTTTAGCACTTATCCCGTTATTTTTATTCTTTATAAATTTTGTCATATTCAGTTTTTCAGACTAGAATATATAAGCTTCATGACGTTAGGGATTTTCCTGTCTTTCACTGCTGTCTCCCCAGTGCCTAAAACAGTTCCTGACATACACAGTATGTACTCACATAGCTTATTTCTTAAATGAGTGGATTTACTTTGAGTGATTTTCCTCATCTCAAGTAAATATTTTATAAATCATTTAGTAGGGATATATTCTTGGTGCTTCTGTTGGCTCTAAATTATGTCCAAGACAGTATAATCTCTATCATTTACATGCATGGAGACTGATTATCACTACATTTTAGGGCAAAAAAATGAGCACCTACTATATACAAAATCATGATAATTATGGACCAAAGGTGACGAAGATGTGGTCTTTTTGCTTACAGAACTTAACTTCTCCCTGAGGGTTGTTATTGTGAAGGTACAGAACAAGTCAGACTCAGAGCTGCTAGACTTATTCTTCAGTTCAATAGGAGATGGGTTTCATTTTGTTGCATTTTGCTTTATTTTTCTGAGGGGCCTGAGTTAAACCTGGCAGTGATTCTTGAGGAGTTCAGTGTATTTCCTGATCAATGAACAGTTGACTTATGTGTGGATTGGTGTTAAAGTCCGAATTCAGAATTCCATTTTTGATCTCTCATGCTAGGTGATTTACGTAAGCCATCTCTAATCTTGACCACTAATCTTCTAATCTTAGAAGGTGGGGATGTTGGTGATTGTCATATAGTCAAGAACTCAGAGGTTGCAAGCCTAAGTGAATTATCAAGATAATGCAGTGACAGTTTTCAAGCAGATTTAAACCTAGGGCTACCTAAACTCAATGTTCTCTAATAAATGCTATCTTTCCCAATTCGTAAAACACAGCCCGGGTTTAGAAATGCAAGAAAGAGATGTTGGTTTTTTTTTCCCATAGATGCAGAGAGCAGCTAACCGGGTACCTAGGATGTTTAAACTGCCTCTTCTCCAATGGCAGCTACTCCTCTGTCCTTCCCAGCCAGTGGAGATAATTGGAAGAAGAATATTCATTCCTTTCAGATACTGCATAAATGTTTCTCTCTCTGCCACGTGTCTCCTTGCACCATCAGGCAGGTTGAGCGTGCCCTCTGTGCCTTCCTGGACCTTTACTAAATGTGCATCATGGTACTATCCAGCAGCCATGTAATTATTAGTCTCCTCTGGATTGTGAACTATTTGACGGCAAGAATTTTCATTCATCTCTGCATTTTGAATTCATATCAAAGTGCCTTGCGCATTGCAGGTACCAGTAGATGTGGAAGACTTCATGCATATGATTAACTTCCACTTTACATACTTAGTGGGTTGATGAGGTTTTATGATTGGCCTGAAACCTGATCATCTTCGGTACTCTTGGTGAGAGGAGGAGAATGCTAAGATGTAAACAGCCTTCTCCTGAAACTAACTTTACACTGTATGTCAACTAACTGGAATTGAAATACAAACTTGAAACAAAATAAATAAATAGCCTACTTAATATTAACTTTTGAACGGTAGGTACCTACATTTCTTTCTTTCTCAAATTCGCGTTCCGGTGATTTTTTTCCCCCCAAAATTCAAATTTGCTCTTAGTACAACCAATTGGTCATTCACAGCCACACCTTGATACTGTTAAAAGAGAAGTCGGGAATACTCACCAGTATGGGAACAAGTTAAAAGGAATGCAGGAAGCATCTAGAAAAGATGGCTGATGACAGAATTAAAGAATTAGTGAAAACATACAAACTAATGGAGGAAGTTCTAATGGAAGGGTGTTTGGTTAATCCATTCTGTGAGTGAAGAAAGAAGTAGATTTGGCCATACTATGAGGTATCATGCATGCAGTGGTGATGATGTGCTAGCCAGGCTACAAATACATGTTTAATTCAGTTCCGATTTCTGTTCATAAAAACTCATTAATTAAGTTTAACTGGGAATACATTTATTTGAAACTGAAAAATAAAATCAATTTTTGTTCTAACAAAAAACAGTGATAGTTTTATCTTTGCTGTGCCCACTGTTACATGAGGGTCCACTGGCTGCTCTAGAGAATAAGAGACGACTCACTGTGAGTTTTCATACATTGGCTGGTCAGTTGTGTTAGTTTTTCCCTTGCTGCTGTGACAAATTACCACACATTTAATGGCATGAAATAACACACATTTGCTGTCTTAGAGTTCTGGAGGTCAGAAGTGTGATGTGGGTCTCCCTGGACTAAGAGCAAGATGTCAGAGCTGCATTCCTTTTGGAGGCCCTAGGGTAGGATGTAGACATCGGCTGCCATTTCTAGCTTCTAGGTGCTGCTTAACTTTCTCTGGCACGTGACCGCCTCCTCCATCTTACTCCAACCAGCCCATTGCCAATTCCTTCTCATCCTGAGTCTCCCTGGCTTTCCTCTTCTGCCCTCGTCTTCAACTTATAAGGACCCTTGTGATCATGAGGCCCACCTGGACAGTCCAGGCTTACCTCCCCATCTCAAGGTCAGCTCGTTTCTCTTTGCCATATAACTCACCATATTTATAGACTTTGGAGATTGGGATGTGGACAGCTTTGGAAGGAGCATTATTCTGCCTAGCACATCAGTGAAGTATCTGTGCCCTCTAAAACAAGCTAAGCTGTCGTCTTACCTGTGCACACATTTTGTGTTCAGTTTCTTAGCAAGTCCTTTTAAATTGATTGAAAAATACGGCATTAGTTAATGACATTTTACTTTTTATGATTCTGTGCCCCATCTCTGGCCTGCAATAAAGGGAAAACGTAATGTAAATGAGTGATTTTTTCCCCTCCCGAGCAAGTGGGTCCTATAGTTCTATAAAGAAGACATTTCATGGACAGTTCTAAGTTAGCATTTTTTCTTCATCTCCTTCTTGTCCTAACTGCTAACATTTCTGCCTTTCTGAGTTTCTGCGAAACACATTTTAATATTTTTTTCCTCTTATTTATCACTTCCGCTCTTGTTGCCCACTCTTATCTTGTTTATCTGTTTTACTGGATTCCTTTCACTTACGGATAATAAAAGATGTTTGGTTCCCTTTTTTGGATTGGAGAGTGTGATCATTGCCCACGGTTTAATGTCTCTTCTCTGGCAAAAGTCTTCATTTGGAAGACTCCCCAAAGAACATAAAACTTTGGAGCGACCTTCATATACTAAAGCAAAATTACTCACCCTCAAAGTATCCTTTGGGAAAACTACTTTGTTGATTCAAATATTTGGAATCTGACTTTACTTAAAAAGACAGAAGATACTGCAGAGTAATGGTAAGTAAGTAATGGTAAATAATAAAATATTACTTTTATTACTTTTGTGTGTCTCTGTAGAGTTATCTGTCCTTTTGATGTCCCGTGGCAGAAATCCGTCTAGTGACTTACCAGACATAACTATAATAATCTCAAATGAACTTATTCTTGTGTATTATGCATAGAGCTATTATATATATTATAACCATCTTCAATTCAATTTAATGAGTATTTCTTGAAGTTTTGCTCCAGTCACATGCACACAAAATAGGATGTGTTCCAAATCTGTAAAAAACTTAAATTCAGGTACACTGTGTTGCCTTATGAAATTAACATGGGTTTTGTGGTCAAAATAAATATTTGTATTTGCTTTTAACTCACTCAGTTTCAAAACGGTCATGAATTTGAATTAGACAGACCTGGAATCCTATCCTGGCTCTGCCCTTTCCTATGTGGCTTTGGGCTAGTTACTTAACTCTTTTGGAATTCAGTTACCTAACTGGTAATAAAAGAGTGAAATAATACCTATTGTGTAGGGTTGTTGTAAAGATTCTATGAGACAGAGTATATAAAGGAGCTGGCATAACTCAGACCTTGGGTATATGCTCAGTGAGTCTTAGTCATCTTAATTGTTCTTGGGCAGAAGGCCATATGGAACAGATAGAGTACCTTAGCATGGTATTAATGTTTTTAGTGTTGTTCTTTATATGCAAAGATGAACCTTCTGGTCCATATGCTTTGATGTCTTGCTTTGAGTCACCAGAATTTCTATGTGTGGCTTGTATTCCAGACCCATGACACACTTGGCTGTGGGAGAGGTGCAGTGTGAAGCTGTGACAAACGTAGTTTACAAGTTTTGCCAAGTCTGCAACAACTGAACTGACCAGCCTAGCAGAGCTTTGGGGGATGGTTCAATTTGCTTTCGTTGCTTCTATATTCTGAAATATAATTAGTCTGGTAATATCATTTGTAGGATACTAAAGAGTTCTCTAACTCCCAGTTAAAGGCAGCAGAAGAAAGACAAATTTTACCTCTGCTTATTCCCCCACACTTACTAATATGATAGTAGAATGATTTTCTTTTAAAAGCATAAAAGGGCAGAGAAAATGATGGAGAAGAGTTGATAGCGACACAATTTGGAAGTTCGAAATAGATGGATGATTGGGAAATGACTTAACCAATGACTTAGCAAATTTGAGAAAGTGGATCCCAAACAGGCAGAGAGAAAGATGAAAACCATCTTGATTTTCCCCTAAAGAATTCTCAGAACACTTGGAAATTGGTAATACTCTGTACCTCTGTAAGTGGAGGGAGGTAAAGGTCGAATTGAAAAGGAGAGGGGATTGGTTGGTTGAATGTGTATTTAAGAAACACTGAGACTCTCAGATTGCCTTCCCCATTCCAGCTGGGAGTAGCCCCTCCCCAGCTCTAGCAAAAAGATTTTAGGCTTATTTTCCAGAAACTATACAACAGAAAATCTCTGGACAGAGAGTACCAGACACTGTTGAGGATAGAGTATAATTACTAAAAACAGAGAGATTAAGAAAAGCTTACATTCTAAACGTTGTAAGGCCAACTCTTTAACTTTGGTCTTGTTTTGGTCAAATTTATATCCTTTAGGCCAGCCAGCATTTTCAAAGTATTGGTTCCAGGACCAACAGCATCAGTATTATGGAGGAATGAGTTAGAAATGCAAATTTAGGCCTCTATCTCTGAAATTCTTAAGGTGGGGCCCAGCATTCTGTGTTTTAACAAGCCATATAGGTGATTCTGATATACATTCAAGTTTGAGAACCACGCCACTCCAAGCAAAAGATTGGAATATTCTTCTCTGCGGAAGCTCAACAGAAAAGACTTAAAGAAAGAACATTCTCAATGAAACAGTCCACCCAGATCATCCGAGAGTGAAATTCACAGTTGATAAGTGCACCCATGTGTCCAGAAATTTTAAAACATTTTACAGCCTCATTCTTAAATGGAAACGATCAATATCCACAAGAAATGCCTTTACCAGAAAGAGGGAGTATCCTCACAAATAGGGGGGAAAACAAATGGAAGAAATTATGCAGGGAAATGAAAACTTCAAAAAAAATCCTTGATATCCTCAGAGAGATATTAGAAAATATTTGCCATTATAAGATGCAAATAAATGAAATAAAAAATGTTAGCAGAGGGTTTTTTGAAATAAAAGAGCTAAAAGATAAAGTTGAGCAAAAAAAAAAAATAAGGGAGAAAGATAAGGTTTGAGAATCAGTTCATTTTGTTGAATATCTAAATAATACTTGTTTGGAAAGAGAACAGAAAAAGCAGAGAGATTTTTCAAGAATTAAAGGACCTGAGTTTTTAGATTGAAGGAACCCATTATGAGCCTAATGGAATCAATGCATAGACCAAGTGACATCCACCTGACATCATCACAAGGTTTTAGAATATGGAGGACAAAGATAAGATCCTAGGATCTTGCAAAGTGAAAAATAGGTCACCTCTAAGGGATCAGGAGTCAGAAGACTTTGAACTTCTCAACAACAGTACTAGGATGGCTGGCCCAACAGTCGGTTTACCAATTCACAAGAGAAGTAATGAGAATATTATAGATATGGAGAAGATCACTCCCAGGATCATAGCTGTGCACCAGGCCTGGAGAGCCACGGATCTGAATGAGAATAGCCTCTAGAGAGGAGTTTCCAAAATGAATTGCTACAATACTGGTATGTTGGAAATAGAGAAATTTTAAACAACTGGAGTAGAGTTTTGGTCAGTGCTAAGTATATAGAAAACTAAGCAAGTAAAACAAACCACAAGAATATTACTAACTCCAGAGAAAACAAAAAGATGTGCAAGGAAGGTTGAGTAATACTAATCCTAATCCTAGGCAGTTTGGCTGTGGTATTTTCATAATCATATTAGTGTAAACACTGACTATTGCTCTAACTAAAAGTATAACACAGTCTTGGAAGGATAGAGGTGGGAAGAAGTGTGTTTGTGATGATGGTGGATGTTTTATGGGAAAGAAGACTAAATTCATATCCTCCATGTGGAAAATCAGTAGATAATGCCAAAACTGGAAAAAGAAAAAAGGCAGCAGCATGTTATTTAGTGACATGAAAGCAAATTAAAAAATTAACAGCCAAAAAAGAGTTGAAGTTATTGCCCAGAAGCATGGGTGATGGAAAGTAAGGGGGAACCGGCAAGGAGAGATTGATAGTCTCCATTAATACAAATAATCTTTGCAAAACTATTTTTTGGAAAGTTTGCTTTGTATATGGACCATAACTCTAAACATGACATGCAAAATAGATATTTATTTTAATATAAATCAAAGACAGTGATGAGCTAGTCAACCAGCTCTCTGAGGCAATGGGGGTGGGAGGAGCCCTAATCTGTAATGCGTTGTAAAAGCTACTACCATGGCCAATTTCAAGATAACAATAGCTCCACAGCTGGCTCACAAAGTTCCTAAAATTTAATAATCCGCTCATGCAAGACAGTATAAATCAGCTTATAATGACTTCAGTTAAAGTACATGTTTTTGTTTTTGTTTTTAAAGGAAAAAAGCCCTCTTTGTTTGACATGAAAAGCACAGTGTTGCTTTGTGAAACAAGGCTCTATATTTTCTTCTTGCAGTTGTTTTTTTCTTCAAATTTAAATCACTTTGAGATATAATTCATATACAATAAAATGCACAGATTTTGAGTGGAGTGTGATAAATTTTGACAGATGTAAGCACCCATGTAATCACTACACAAGGCAAGGGATAGAACAATTGCATTTATAGTTATTGACTGGATTGACTCTAGTTTTAAGAATATTGGCTATTGGGGATGGATGACTTACAGTCTACAGTAATCCACCATGGAATGTGCTTTAATTTTTTTTCCAGGTAAAATTTAAAAAAAGGCAAAAATTGGGCTCTTAAATGGAGAAGCAGTGAGATGATCAACCCTTCTTTAATTAGGTTTTATAGAATAAGTTTCTATCTGTGAAAGTTTTGTTTTAATGTACACTGGAGCGAATTAAGTATTTTAACTGGGAATCCATGAGGTCTCATTTATCAAGTCAATTTATAAATGCCAAAAACTTTCTTTAATTTTCATCTATTATTCACTGTGTTAGACTATCTACACCCAGTACGGGATGTTTTAGGGCAGTGGGTGTGATGAGTAGAGGAGGTTTAGGCAAGTCTACAGTTAAAGTGAGACATAGCTATTTTTCCCTTATATTACATTTTGTTTCCTTAAGATTATTATAAGTAAATAGAATACATATCCATTTTCCCTTATATTACATTTAGTTTCCTTAGGATTATTAAAGTAAATAGAATACATATCTATTTTCCCTTATATTACAGTTAGTTTCCTAAAGGTTATAGAGAGCATGATGTTTAAATTTAGTGGAATCTCCAAGTATAGTTAAATTTTTGAGCACTAGTATTCAGCCTATGAACCTCAGTCAATTAGAGCATTTCAGCAAATGTTGAAGTTAATTTAGAACCTGAGTTGTAGAGATACAAAAGCCAACTGGTGCCCTTTCAATATTTTTGTTATATAAATTATTTTGTATATAAATTTTGGATTTCCAGTTAAGAAAAAGAAAGGTGTGCTGGACAGGGGACTAAAACAGCCCGATGTTCGAACTATGCTAGGAAACAAAAATGTGGTTTTGTGTGTATAGAAAAATTGCGATATTAAAGTTATGGAAGGCAAGTTGAGAAGAGGTATTTCAGTAGATCCTGCAGGAAAGGAAGTGAGACCACGTCATCGTAAACTGGCGATCCTTGAGTCATGATGTACTCTGTTTGAATATAGTACAGATTATGCAAATCTTTTGGTTATAAACTAAGGATAGGAATTGTTTCCTGGTGCATGTCAAGAGGAACGACATCATAATGGTTGGTTTAAGGATTGATTCTAACAGCTGAAAATAGATACAATAAATGAGCTCTGTAACACTGCCTTGAACCTTTTTGTTCAGAACATGAACAAAATACATAGCCTTCTTTGAACAAAGCTGGACAAATCATTCCTTTATAATGTACCATGATTCTTATGTATGACAATTTAACAGTGAAAAGGAGCCTTCAGATAGGTGCCTGAAGAGGCGTGAAATACCCGGAATCTATGGGTTGCTGAGAACAGGAATCTATCTATCTATCTATCTATCTATCTATCTATCTATCTATCTATCTATAGATATAGATAGATAGATAGATATCTTCCCCCATTTTTAAGAAAAGTTAAATTAAGCTGTTTAAAATGTAATTTCCTCCTTCACTTAATGCTGTTGTTTATTCCTTTGACCTGAAACCTTGTTTTGTGTTTTCTGCACATTTAAATCGTTATTTATTGAATGCTTAATACTTTGGGACACTTTTACTTGTAAAAGATAAGATATTAACCCAAACTACCTTCAAAAAAAAAATAACGAAGGAGTGTGCTGTCTCATGCATAAGTAGTTAAGTCCTGGAATACATATTGGCCTTCAGCGCAGCTAGATTCAAGGGCTTAAACAATGTAATTAGCCAGCCTCTCTCTCTCTGCCCCAGATCCATTTTTTTTTTTTACTCTTCCACCTTCATCTTCAGGTAAACTCTACCAATATGGTGGCAAAGATGGCTACTAGCAGCTTCAGGCTTTTAGCAGCAATGTAGCTATTTCCATGGAAAGAGGGCTCCTTCTCTACCAGCCCTGACAAGTCTCTGAACTGGCTCTCACTGGCCTGCGTGGACTAGGTGCCTACGCCTGAACCACTCTTTACGATTCTGATTGGCCAGGCCAGTCGGAGGGGTGGGGCAAGGAATGGGATCGGTCCTCTGAGGAAAGAGAAATCTAATTCTCCAAAAGAAAATGGGAGTGCTGTTACCACAAGGAGGAGAAATGGATGCTGGGCATTACTAGCAAAAATATTCTTCTCTATTCCAAGCGCTCGGAAGGTCTACTTATTCTTCAAGGTTTGCCTCCGGTGTCATTTTCACTCTGAAGTCTTTCTGGATTCTTCTCAATACAGGCAAAAATAATCAGCCCTTTACCTCTCATTTAATTTTTACGTATATCTATGTCATAATGCATAATTTTGGCTCAAGTATAATTAATCAAATAATAATTTGCCTTTCTGTTTCCTCCAAGCTCTTTGAGGGCAGGAACTATATTTTATTTTTGTTTGGCTGCCATTTGTTCATTCATTTAGTCAACAGACTAAATTCATTGAGTGGCTACAATGTACCAGAGGTGACTGGTAATTGCTAATTATGCTAATGCTAATGCTAGCAAGATGGTGGATTTCAGTATACATATTGTCCCTGCACTAACGAAGCTTATTTTAATGGGGATGAAAAAAGTTATAAATTATGTGTTAAATTTTGTGATACAAGTTTTAATGGTGGTCATAGACATGGAGAGAATGGATGAGTTAACATGACGAAGAATATTGTGGAGATGGGAGGTGACTTTCAGAACGAGGACAGAAGGGCCTGTGTGAAAGCTCTGAGGGAAGAACTGATACCATGACTGTTCAAGGAGTTGAACCTCAGATAGTACAGAAACCGCATAGGCCAGATCTTGGAATGCATTATTAAGCTGTTTCAGCTGCATGCATTTACTTTAAGGTCAATGGACAGTGAGTTTCAAGAAGGAGAAGAATATGACCATATTTATATTGAATCATTGGGTAAGAAATTGAAAAGGAACAAGACTGAAGGCAGAGCGATTGGAACCTATGGTAGCAGTGGGAGGCAAAATTGAGAGCAATTTGGACCAAAATCATTGTGAAGGAGTTTGGGAAAGAGGAGACAGATTTGGGGAAAATTTAAGCCATAGAATTAAAAAGACTTCATGATTGGTTGCATAGAATGAGATAGAAGAAATGAAGACTCACACATGACTTCCAGGTTTCTAGCATGAACACTAGGTCACATGGGAGTGCTGTTTATTAAGATGGGGTGTTGTGGGGTAGAGGCATGTCGAAGGGAGGTGAAGAGGAATGGATGAGTTCCAGTTTGATGTGGATGAATATGAGGTATCTGTAAGATCAAAGGGGAGAAACCCAGAGACCATTGGATCTATGATCTGTCACTCAAGAGAGAGACCTGGGTTGGAAATAAAGATTTGTTGTCCACATTTAAACAGTAATTGAAGACAAGGAGGTGAACAAAATGACCAGGGAAGAGTGAGTAGACTTAGGAGATGGCCCATGACAGACTCCGAAGGAACTCCCAAAATTTAATGGGCAAGGAGAGGAGGAGCCGGAGAAGAACAGTGAGGATTGACTGAAGAGATAGGAACAGAAATAGGTGAGTGTGACATGAAGGAAGCCTAGGAACAGAACTTTAAGGAAGAAAGGAATGAGTGTTGCAAATGCTGTCAAGAGAGGTAGGGACTAAAACATATTCCTCCTGCCTAGCGCAGCACCTGATTTCATTTATTAATTTATTTGTCAAGTAAATGTTAATTAAACATCAATGATTATGCCAGGGCCAGTCCTAGGTACTAAAAATACAAGAGTGGGAAAAATATTTTAGTAATTGTTAAAAGATGTTTGTTGAATAAATGATTCACTAAATGTACTGTTTTTGTTAAAAATTTAGATGAGGTTGCTTGAAGATGGGATAAAATATATAAGGACACGTATCATTGTGAAGCTAAAATTCACCCGGCCTTTGACTTTTCCTGGTGGCCGAACAATTTCAATGACAGGAAATTGGTTTGGGCTTAATTCATCTGGGCCAAAGGAAGATATCAACGTAGGTAAAGGACTTATTAGTAGAGCATCCAGGAGAAATCAGAGTCTCTCACTTGAAAAGCCTTGTTTCCAAGTGTAGTTAACTGTCAGCTCTCATACTTGCTTGATTCCTCATGGAAACTACCACTTTTTTCATCTGGGTTCAAATGCATCCTGTGATTCTTTTTTGAAAGTGCCCATCTTATCTAATAACACCTGCACAAATTTTGTATCATCGACACCTGTCAGATCAAGCTGAGCAAGATAGTTGACTATGTGGCAGAAGGTGCACAGGGAGTCCAGTAAATTATGTCAACATTTCTTCATTCCTTATCCAGGGTACATGATTTCTCATCTGGGGAGCGTGAGACAGACTGCAGGGCTGACCGACACCTGTTACACCTGTGTTCCACTGTCTGAGGACATTTTGTTCTCAAGGATGAGTCATAAGAATTTAAGTTAATATCTGATGCTTGTCATGAAAAATGTTATCAGCGTTTTAGTGTGAGTTGGGTTATATTAATTAGAACTCAGTTACCTGTAGATTTAAATTTAGCTGGTTTGTTAGCAGAACATGGAAGTAAGAAAACAGTAGTTTTCCATGACTGATGTGGGGGGAGGAGTCTGGTAGAAGTCAGAAGTGTATAGAAAATGAAGCATTTAGCTTCCAACAGACTTCAGCAGTACAAGCAACAAGGCAGGCCCCTAGCATTGACCATTCACACGACAGGACTAGTAACAGTAGTTCTATGCAGTGGATGCCTGCTGTGCACTGTGCCAGATGCCTTAGAAATTCATCTATTGCTAATACTTGTAACAAAACACATCCAACACACACACACACACACACACGCACAGACACATGAACACACAAACCCAGGAAAATGAATTTGCAACAGGTGATGAGTGGAGGGTTAACATGAATAATGCAGAGAGAACCTAAAAAAATTAATAAAAAAAAACAAATGGGCAAGGAATATCAATAATTAATAGAAGAAGATACAAAGGCTGATATATAAAAAGATGCTTACACTCATTTATAATTAAAGAAATGCAAATAAAGACAAGATAAATTCCTTTAGGAAACTGGCAAAAATTAAACAAAAATATTAGACCAGTATTGGTGAAATTAGGAGGACAAAGCCTACTCTTAAATATTTTCGGAGACTCTATCAACATTTTAAATTTCATGGCTTATAACCTTAAGGGTGCTACCAGGTGCCAGCATGGGCTGTAGAAATGGTTTTAAACAAGAATACAGCATCATTTGTAGTTTTGAAAAATTCAGAAATGACTTAAATATGGAATAAAAGGCATATTATACAACTATTAAAAATTGAGGAATATTTATATTATCAGTTTTAGAGAATGTCCATTGTATGTTGTTAAAAAAAAGAACTTAGAAAATAAAGTACAGTATTTTAAAAATCTGTAAAGTGATACTTTGAAAGGCTAATAGAATTGATACCCTGGAACAAATATAATCAAGAAAAAGAGAAAACACAAGTTATCAATATTTGGAATGGCAAAGGGGACCCCACTACAGATTTGGTATACAGTATGAGAATAATGTGAATATTACAACTTTTTTATGCCAATCAATTTTGCAACATAAACTAGACAAAATTCTTTAAAAACATAAATTACCAAAACATATTAGGTTTTGAGCATCTAAATAGCCCTGTGTCTCTTAAATAAATTGGATTTTTAATCATCAACCTTCTTACCAAGAAAATGACAGCCCTAGTTATCTTCATGTATAAAGTCTACCAAGCATTGGGGGAAGAAATAAAACCAATCCACACAAACGTTCATAAAGTAGAATAGGGAAGAATATTTCTTACTTTCTTTCATGAGACTGGATTAACTCTGATACCTAACTGATATTACAAGAAAAGTAAATCATAGATCAATAACTCTCATGAACATAACACAAAAAATTGTTAACAACCTGGTAATATACACAGAGGATAATCTATCATGGTGAAGTGGGGTTTATTCTACAAATACAAGGTTGATTTAACACTTGAAAACGAAGCCAATGGAATACACTACTAATAGAGGAAAAAATTCATAATGCGTGCAGAAAAAATACTTGGCAAAGTTCAATACCTCATCATGATGAAACCTCTCAGCAAACAAAGAATGGATGACAGCCTCCGCAGTTTGATAAAGGGCATTACAAAACAACCTACAGGCCACACCATACCTAGTGGTGAATTGCTAAATCATTTCCCCTGAGACTGGAAGTGGCATGGATGTTTGCTTTCACCATTTGTATTCAACAGTGTACTAGAGGTTCTTGCTAGTGCAATAAGGCAAGAAGAAGAAACAAAAGACATCTAATTTTTTTTAATGTTTATTTATTTATTTTGAGAGAGCAAGCAGGTGAGGAAGGGAGAGGCAGAATCAGAGAGAGAGATTCCCAAGCAAGCTCTGTGCTGCTAGCACAGAGTCCTAGGTGGGGCTTGAACACACAAACTGTGAAATCATGAAAATCAAGAGTTGGATGCTCAACCAGCTGAGCCATCCAGGCACCTCAGAAGACATCCAAATTGGAAAAAAAGTTGTAAAATTCTCATTCAAAGACAACATCAGTGAGTATTTTAAAAATTCTATGGAATCATCCAAAAGTAGAACTAATAGGTGAATTTAGCATGAAGACAAGGTACGCAAGAAATATTCAAAACTTAAATGTATTCTGTATATGAGCAATAAGAAATTTAAAATTAAATTTTAGGGGCACCTGAGTGGCTCAGTCAGTTAAGCGTCTCACTCTTGGTTTCAGCTCAGGTCATGATTTCGCAGTTCATGAGTTCAAGCTCCACATTGGGCTCCCTACTGAAGGTGCAGAGCCTACTTCAGATTCTCTGTCTCTCCCTCTCTCTGTGCCCCTCCCCTGTTCATGCTCTCTCTCAAAATAAATAAATAAACTTAAAAAATTATAATTAAATTTTAAATAATACTAAATACAAAGGCATCAAAAAAACATCAAATATTTTGGAAAATACAGTTAGCTTACAAAAGATATACATGACTTCTACACTGAAAATTATGAAATGTTACTTCAAGAAATTATAGAATGCCTAAATAAATGGGGAGGGGTATACACACTGTACTATGTGTTTCACAGTTGGATTTCTCAATATCCATGGCAGAAAACAACCCTGGTAACTCCACAGTTCTCTACAAAGACCCACTATTATAAAATGACTGAAAAGTAGGCACAGCAGGTTGAACAGCCTTTAGACTGTGTTGTGAATTCTCAAGAGTTTACTCAGAGACCACTGAAGCCAGCTGAGGCACCGTCCCCTGGTCTTCACTGGATAGACTCTGATTATTTTATTTTATTTGTCTTGTTTTGTTTTGTTTTTTCATGTTTATTTTTGACAGAGAGAGAGGGGAAGGGAGAGACAGAAAGAGAGAGGGACAGAGGATCCAAAGCAGGCAATGTGCTGACAGGAACGAGCATGATGTGGGGCTTGAATTCACATATGGCGGGATCATGACCTGAGCCGAAATTGGACACAATCAACTGAACCAACCAGGCGGCCCTGGACAGACTGTGGTTTTTAATATGGGACACATGAGCCTGGAGTGATGCAAAACCCAGTGAGTCTTAACGGCAGTTTTCTTCAGTGTAATAATCTGTTATCTATATCATCCTTCCCGCCTAACCATTTGCTGGAGGCAACCATGAAGGTGGTTCAAATAACCCCTTTGTTCACAGACTGCCCAATACCTACCCAGAAAACTGATTCATTCACTCAGACTCTGAGTCATTAACTTATCTAGTCATCTATCAGTGGCACAGCACTATAGTTGAGGCAACAAGGTCTGCTTTGTTACCCGTGGCTCAGAGCCAAAGATAATTCTTTCTACCTTTGGGTTGCCCTCCTCTGGTGGCAGTTGTGGAAACTGGGGAAGTATGGATGACACTGACGTATCTCTGTCAGCTGGGTTTTCCCCCCTTGGAAATCTCTAGTACTTTGTTCTCATGCAGCCTGGTAGTTACTTTTCTATTTGGGGGAACACACACACACCCACACACAATCACTAGACACTGTCCTAGCCACTAAGGGACATATTCCTGAACCTGAGCATCCCTCCTCCCTACTGAGGCACTGACACTTGACTCCATGTAAATAAGGCTGAGATGCTCCTGGGGCTTCCGGTCAGAAAGTTCAAGTCCTGTTTATCCAACCACCCACTTCCTGCTCCCACCAGGCTTTTTCCTTGCAGCCCAGAAAACAGCTTGTAATCAATGTAAATTACATAGACATAATTGCAGGCATAATTCTAGAACTTCTTGACTCTGAGATAGTATCAAGGGCTTCCTTTATTTGGAGGGCA
The DNA here is from genome assembly GCF_006229205.1 of Suricata suricatta. Taxonomy (NCBI): domain Eukaryota; kingdom Metazoa; phylum Chordata; class Mammalia; order Carnivora; family Herpestidae; genus Suricata; species Suricata suricatta. Next base: position 172,681,736 of record NC_043701.1, read on the forward strand.
TTGTCCCTTAAGAATACACATTTACTCCCTCAGCACCGTCCGATTTCTTAATGTAAAGCCAAAGAAATTGTGGTTTGTATTTGTAATGTTCTGGCAGAAATTCAGAACTCAGTACCTGCTTGATATTCCAGAAAGCATCTCTGTGCTGGTAAAGTTAATATCATGGAGCAACATTTTTCTTCTAGTGGGCTATAAAATAATTCTGCAGTAATTCACATTTATTGAACAAAAATATGGTAAAAACTGAGTACTTGTAAGCACTAAATATGGGTGTTTAGGTTATTTGGTGGCCTCTCAAAATGTTTGTGTGGCTTTAGGTTTGAAACCTTTCTGTAGGTACTTGGGTACAGACCTCAAGGTTGTCTCACTAGTCTGATACCCCCTTTTTTTTTAATTAATTTAATTGGTTTTCAATTCTTGCTCCCTTAAAACAAAAGATGCACATTTTAGTTTTCAAGGAAAGGATCTGAATCCAGATAGAACTATAGTTTATAAACTCCCAGTTCCCCAGATTACATTTTGGGAAATTGTTCGACAACTGAGGCCGTATTATTGTTTTCTTGTAGCTGGATTTTTAATGGTGTGCATCATGTCTTTCCCAAGACGTTTTTGTAAGCTGGCCCCTGTGAGCTGCCCCGCCCCCACCTGCAGCTCTGTACTTGTCTGTAGCCACACCAGATATGGTGCTCACCAGTGCAACACGCCACGTGAGGAAGTACTGTTGATTGACTCCCAAGGACTGCAGTGGACATCGTCAAGTCACGGCCATTTCTAAGGGCTACTGCTAATGTTTCCCTGTCCTGAAACCTGTGCCCTAGTGGAGACTCTCTGAGTAAGAACCTTTGATGTTGAGATCACATGAATCTTCACCTCCATTTGTAGACTTTATTATAATATGGCTAAGTCTTCATCCTAAGGGCAGGTTTACTCAAAGTGGCCCGTCCTGAGAAGATGTACACATTGTGTCCTTGAATTTGTCAGGTAAAGCTTTAGATACTACATAATCAAAGCCAAATTTGGCTTGTCTCCTTACATTCTGATGCATGAATTTCCTACATTCTGTTGACTCCGGGGGCAACAGCTTTCTGCCTGTATGATATGGACAACATTAGTATCAGAATATATTTCTTTACTTATTTTTCTGTTTGGTTATGTGGTATCATTGACTGAGGATCTTAACTAGGCTGAGTAGTTCTTGGTTCTATTTTTGAAGGTATAATCTCTGAGCAATGTACGATGTTGTGGCTGTAATATCAATGGTACTACTCTAAGTAAAGCAATAATGATGGGAGGTCTTCTTCAAATCCAGGAGCAGATTCCATAAACTGCCCTGGGACATCTATTTCTTTCATGCAAAAGAATCAAGGAAATCTTAGGACATATATTGATCAATGGCAAACTCATCAGCGTGTCCCCAAATGCTCATTTTTAAAACAAAAGATCTACTTGAATACCAGGATGGAGACCAGGAATTCTGAGAATCAGTTAATTATGCCCTTTCTTGTGCTGTTGCTTTTCAGTAGAATCTCACCTTTGTCTCCAGAAATAGATAGAAGATAAACTAATTTTTCCATGCAGCTCTTTACTTGGTGAAAAGCAATTCTAACTCTGCCTCATTCTAAAATATTGTTGCAAGCAAAACAGGAATTCAAAAGGAACAAAAATTCTAATAATTGATTAAAATGGTCTTTGATATGCAAAATTTTTGTTAGTTTCTAATCCAATGGTGTTTCTTTCATCCCTACTATCCTGTGATCAATCATAAACCAACCCAACCTTACAGATCTCAGTAGATGAATTCAAATTTTTGAGGGGCTTCCACTGATTATTTTCTATATCAATAACAATGACTACTCTTATTCTTTTGGGGGGCTTACCTACAGCTCTAGCTAATGAAACGTTGACTTTATTTATCTTTTAAAAGGACATATGGCGTGGCTACACATTAGAATCTTAACATTGGCCTTTTGCCCATCTATTAATTCATTCAACACTCTTGCTAAACTTTTCCTGCTTCTCTTGCACCATGTGTGCTAGGCCTGGGGGCAAAAAGACGAGTAAATCAGGGTCCTGTCCTAGAAGACCTCACAGTGTAATGGGGAAATTAGATTTGTGAACAACTTTGGTTTTTACCAATTAGGAGCTACAACTGAGAGGTAGTGAGAACACATTATCTTTTTTGGAAAATTGGCTGGACTTAGTTTAATTCCCTGCCTCCCTCTCCTGCCCTTTTCCCCAAACCACCCCCCCAAGGGAAAAAAGTGAGAATAAAATCTCTTTTGAAAAGTTCCTCAATGTCAGTTATGGAAAATGATACTACTTGCTAAAGTAATACAGGAGGAGAAAGAATATTTATTCTAGGTCCACACTTGATTTTGTAGAGCCAAATGGAGATAATCAGTGAGAACCATTACAATTCTATTTAGTATTAAAGCAACTGGATATTTTTATCATGTTCTTAAATAATGGAACCACATTTGCTAAGAATTAGTTATTTTATATTTTAATTTCATATTTCATAAATAAACATAAGTGCGAAAATGGACAGATTAAGTGGATGGTATGGACTAGAAACCCAAACTCTTCATTTCTGAGGGTTTATGGTTTGAACAATAATGCAAATACTTAAAGCAATTTAAAATGTAACCACTTCTATATGTCATTCTCTATTTTAAACAAAGATATGTCTGTGCAGATTTTTAGTTTTATGTACTTTTGATAGCAGAAGTCAAGATAAGAGGACTTTGTAGGCTATATAACATAATATTCTTTTTCAAGAAAAAGAAACAAGAAGAATCTTAGCAGTAGTAGCTGCACAAGACATTAAAGATGATTTTAAAAAGAGACCTATTCATTATTGTATGAAAGACTAAATTAAAAAAAATTTTTTTTTAACATTTTAAAATTTATTTTTGAGAGACAGAGTGTGAGTGAGGGAGGGGCAGAGAGAGAGACACACAGAATCTGAAGCAGGCTCCAGGCTCTGAGCTGTCAGCACAGAGCCTGACGCAGGGCTTGAACCCATGAGTCATGAGATCATGACCTGAGCATGACCTGAGCTGAAGTCTGACACTTAACTTAATGAGCCCCCTGGGTGCCCCAAGACTAAAAAATAATTTAAATCCTATTATTTAAGATTTGTGTGTTATATATTGATAATACATTTCTGTTTTATTCATTTGCTACTTTAACTAAAAGCCTAAGTTTATCCTCTAGGTTAATGAAAGAGAAAAAGATTCCACTAGAAAAAAAATCATTTTAGAAGACATTTAAAAATATGTATGTTTTTCTAGGGCATAACATTCTAAAAGTATAAATGTTCATATTTTTTTGAGATTAGACTGGCTGAATTCTTGTATTTTTTTACACAGTTAAAATTTAGATGTCATTTTTTATTTTCATGCATTATAACAGTTTGAAATTGGTTGAATACAAGATTCTCAGTTAAGAAAAAATATACTATGAAAATTATCCTCGTTGTAGTTGATTTTTTTTCTTAGAAAGCCTGTAAAGCTTAGTTTATTTTTCTTTTAGGATAAGAAATTTCATTACAATGACTACCTGTTTGTAACAAATTTGATCTATTTTGTCAAGCAAGCAGGCACATTTGTTGTAAACACTAATTACTGTGAAAACTGCTGAAATCTACTAATGTGTTAAATTTCGTTGAGAATTAAAAAAAAACTTAACCTATATGTTTACTAATTCATGTGAAACTTTTAAGAAAACATATGGAGTTGGTTCAAAAGGTGATACCTGACTCCATTTTATGTGTGAAAAAAAAATAAGATATTAAGCTTGTTGCCTGAGACCAATGACCTGTTGAGGATGTCACTTAACAGAACTGGAAGGTTGGTCACCTGTCTCATAGAGTAGATTCCTCTGTTCATCCGAATACTTTTATTGGTTTCAATATGCAAGTTTTGGGGTAAAAGTTATAAAAGAAAAAAAATGATCTGCATAACAGAAGGAGAAAAAGGTGGGGCTCCTGGGACAATTCAGGAGGGAGATTGTAAAGAGAAGAGAGAAGGGCAGAGAAGGGACCAGAAAACTGGGTAGAAGCAATGACCTCCTTTTGAATTCCTTAACTCTTAAATGATTTCTAGTAAATTTCCAAAATACATGTGTGGCAATTTTTTTGTGTGTGAAAACTGAATTTTCCATAATCTTGATCTTCCTTAAGTATTAATTTACCCATCCAATATTTAGTGATGAGCTCCTCTGTGCAAGCCTGGCCTCTTACTGCTGGGGACACAATGATCATGAGACTCTCTCCTTGCCCTATGAAGGTTATAACCTACAACAAGGTCAGCAGTCCATAGCCTGCAGGCTAAAGATGGCTCACAAGCTTAGAATGGTTTTTAAGTGGTTGAAAAGACTCAAAAGAAGAGTAATGTTTCATGACATGTGAAGTTACATGAAATTCACATTTCAGTGCCATTAATAAAGTTTAATGTAACTTAACCAGGCTCCATTTGTTTATGGATTATTTATGGCTGACTTTGCACTAACAGAGAGAGTTGACTTAGTTGTGGCAGAGTGCCTCTGGCCCAAAATGACTAAAATATTTACAATCTGGGTCTTTACAGATAACATTTTCCAAACCTAGTACATAAAATTGATGTTAAATAGAGATTGTAATTAAATATAGTATAATAGAGAAAATTTAAGATTATAAGGATCATGTAGTTTGCCAAACAAACTCAGACATAATGGGTAATATTAGTTACCTGTACAAACAGAGTAAGGGTTCTGCTCATTACAGAACCAACTATAAATCAGCCTATGACAAGAAGAAAATTTACTGGCTTCTGTAACTAGGAAGGCCAAGGAAAATTTTGGCTTTAGAGATGGTTAGCTTCGACAGTTCAAATGATATTATGACCAACTTATTTATCTCTTTTCTTCAGGTTTTAGGCTTGGATAGTTTTCTCCAGATTGGCATCATTTCGAAGTGTACTCTTTTTTGTGTTGTGGCAAAAATGACCTTAAGTAAATCTAGATTTCATGGTACTTTCTGGTAGGGAGCCCCATGAAAAAATGAATATAACAATGTTTAAACAAAAACCCAAGAAGGATTCTGACTGGCCTGGTTTGCTTGGGTCATGTGCCCATTCATGAATCTCAGAACTATGGCTAGGCTGTATCACATGACATTCTCTCAGTGACGGTGGATGTGGGGAACACAGGTCCATGTGATCGACATCCCTACCAGTAGAGAGAACCTGTTGGGATGACAAAAATAAAAGATTCACACTATTTTTTTATTCACACTATGTTTTTTTGCTAATGTTTGAGTTGTTGGGGAATATATAATATCCTAATCGCAGTGGTTGATATAGTCTCAAAAAAGTAAAATTCTATGAAAATATCTAACACTTTAATACAGAGTTTGTATACCGATGCCTGTAGGATTGATTCCACTTGCTGATCTACTTTGTCTGGCCTATTGACCTGTTCTGTTCTTTTTTCCTTCCCTTCCCTTCCCTTCCCTTCCCTTCCCTTCCCTTCCCTTCCCTTCCCTTCCCTTGACCTGTTCTGTTCTTTTTTCCTTCCCTTCCCTTCCCTTCCCTTCCCTTCCCTTCCCTTCCCTTCCCTTTCCTTCTTTTCTCCTTTCTTTTCCTTTCCTTTCCTTTTTTAATTTAGTCGATCATTGTGAACTTCTCCTTTAAAAAAATAAATTTTGGCAATACTAGATCTGCATTCCTGCATGAAAATAATTAGCCACCTTTTTTATATGGATCTCCCTTAGATGGAGATTTGATCTTCCGTTAGCCACAATCACCACTGCTCTGTATTGCTTCTCTAATGTTGAAGCCAATTTCAGTTGCCACTTGTAGTTATTTCATCTAAAATAGAGAATTGCTTCTCTACATGCCTGTCTCCACCAAATATGGGGAAAAGATGCTTGATTCAGGCACAATGGAAGAGGTCATCTTTATTTGATGAAGTTAAGAATATTCTTCTGTATATAGTACACAAACAAAAGATATCCGTTTTGAAAGAACCATGACTTAAGAAGATGTGAAACATGAAATAAACCATATGAAATCATCATGAAATGAATTATAATAAGATTTATAACTGTTACATGGAGAAGATGAGACATGAAAAACTTAACCTGTCAATGATTATTTTTGAATATGAATAAAATATCTGATACTCCTATAAATGAGATTATATATTAAGTGAAAAAATTACCCAGACAGCAAAAGCTTTTATGGATGGCAAGTTTATAAAAGAGCATCATAGAATACTGCAGAAATTATGTCTTCTGCACAGAGACAAGCATTTGTAAATTGAAATCTTACGGAAGTACTGTTGACCTGAATTATTGAAGTTATGTCTTAGCACTTACAGAAAAGTCATATTAAAAAAAAAAGTTAAGTCGGTTGCTGTATTTCCTATTGTAGATGATGAGAGCGCAGATTTGAATAATATCACATCATCAGCTTTATTGAATTGGTGATATTGACAAGAATGCTTATGTGTCAGAAGATGACAGGCTGTGATTGGACTCAGCAAAGGACTGATCTTTCTCTAAGGAAATTTGCAAAATGCAATGCAGTTGGTCCAAATCAGTTGGTGTGACTAGGCTCTTGCAATGGACAGTGTTAATGTGAAAACTTAAATTTAGGAAGGGATCATTCCCCAGGAGACATAGGATTGAGGTCTCCTGATTACATCATTGTCTAGGAATTGCTTTGTGCCAAAGGACTTAAAATGTAATATACGATGAATGTGCTTATAATTAACGCCATGCACTAGATAATGCCCTGTAGCATAAAATACAGATATTCCAGGGCTTCTTTTTATAAGTTAGAAGTATACTGTTGTAGCCTTGTAGTACATGGACTTATGTGGCTGAGGGCTAACGGATATTTTTGGATACTTTTGTGTCATTCAAGAGGAAATCTCTACTCAATCTCTAACAATGAAAAGTGGATCAAAGTCTTGGCCTTTAGGGTGGATGTTAGAACCTATCAATTTTGAGTACTTCTCTGCAAAGGCATTCACAAACAGCTACACAAATGTGTTATTCAGTTTACTCACTTGAAGTGAAACTGTGTCTTTAAGAAACTAATTTGGCAAAGAATAATCTGGCTCATTATCCTGCACTGAAATCACTTTCCTGAAATGAAAGTCATGGCCAGAACTAAATTACCAAAGCTAGGGGGTTGAAATGGAATTCTGAAAAGGTTTCTGGGTTTTAGGCTTTAGGAAAATAAAGTAACATTGAAACATTAGAAAGTTTACCTTTATAATTTGAGATCAATAATATGAAAACAAGAGCTACAAACTAAGCCATTGAACAGCAAATCAGTAACTGAAAGTTAAATACAATGGTACGGGATGCAGAACTGAACAAACACATCTCCAGACCCAAAGCTTTGTATAAAGAGAGTCTATACATATTAAGTAGCACCAATGTTTATATACTTCATTTAAAAATTTTCTTTTAAATTTATTTATTTATTTTGAAAGAGACAGTATAAGCAGGGGAGGCCAGAGAGAGAGGGAGAGAGAGGGAGAGAGAGAGAGAGAGAGATAGAGAGAGAGAGAGAGAGAGAGAATCCCAAGCAGGCTCTGCACTGACAGCATGGAGCCCAATATGGGGCTCGAACTCACAAACTGTGAGATCATGACCTGAGCCGAGACCAAGAGTAAGACGTGTAACCAACTGAGTCACCCAGGTGCCTCTGTAAACTCCATTTTTGCATATTTAAACTGAGAAAATCAAATTATTGCACCTAGTCGGTGGATCTGTGGTGTAGGTTGACATGATCTGATGGTAATTGTCTTATGTCTCCATGATAAGTCCAGAAGTAACAAATTATGAAAGAGAACGCAAGTAATGAAACGTTTCTATTTTGTGATGGGTCTTTTTTTTGTATTTTAAAATTTCAGATATATCTAAAAATATCATACTTGTTTGCACTATATTCAGAAAAAACAAAGTAAATTTGGTTTATTTTCCAACACTTGACTCCTCTCACTTCTTATTTACCTCACTTATCTTGTGACTAGCTGGTCCCTGTAGGCATTTGAATGAGTACTCTGGCTTTGACCTAAGCTTCTATATGATGCTCAATCATCCTGTGATGGAAGACTATATTAAATAAAACAACATTTATAGTGTCCATAAGCAGAGATTCCAAATAGCAAGAATTTGTCAGAGTGTCTCCAGCACTTTCTAGGGGGAAAATGTCCTAAACCAGGGACCTCAAGGATATTGTTACTGTGGAGATAGATGCACCAGTCTTTTTCTAGATGGATAACAGTAGCCATAAATATCATTCAGCTAGCTATCCTTGATCAGATGCTGCTCTCACTAAGCAACAACAACATTATTGATCTGGCTTGGGGGAGAGACTAGGCACCAGAGTATCTTCTCTCCTCAAAAGTGAATTTTTCTCCTACACGTTAATAAATTTGCTTTCCAGTTTACATAACGTCCTCTTGTCAGTTTGGGTAGCTAACTTAGTTGCTAAAGCCTTATCACCCTTGGGCATAAGAACAGAGTATGTATCTTGACCTATAAACAATGCACTAGAGCCTGCTGCTTATTTATTTATAACCTAGTGCTCTAAAAATGGTGGGACCATGCCCATCACCATTCAACTGAGTTTATGTCTGAGTATTTAGGAACAAGAGTGAGAGTTTTCCTTACCCCAGTAATTTAGGAACCATATTACTCTTTTAACTAGGTTTTTTTTTTTTTTAATTTAATCTAATGCAGATCCAGTGGCTTTACATTCTGAAAAACTTACCAGCAGGCTAGTTGAATATGAATTTACTGTTAACAGAAGTCACATGAAGGAAGATGAGGCAGCCTACAGCTGGTAGGACTTTACAACGTAAGGCAAAGACAACGTGCGTAAGGGCCCTAAGAGGCTTTTTCACAATAAATTCATTAGTGTGGGTTTACGTTCTTCTCAGAGGCAAATCAGCATTCTCTGACATGCACCCATTAATGTAAGTTATGAGACAAAGTATTTTAATTATATATCACGCCACATAAGGCTTTATAACTTGTACCAAGTCTGTCAATATCAAAGTCAATAAAAGTTGAGTGGCTGTGAAATAAGATTCTGAACAATTAATCTTAAAGCTAAAATAGTATGAAGAGTGAATGGAAAGTGTAAAGTGCATTATATAAAATAATTAAGTTTTCCTTTAAAAAAATCCATCGTGATGATCTTGGAAAAAAATGTTTGTATTTGCCTTTAAGAAATCGTTTTAAATATGCTCTATTGACTTTTTCTAACTGCTTGAATTGTCAGACATGTTTTAAGTAAATTAATTAAGAATGTTTGTTCTGAAAACTAATGTTGGAAAAAGATACCAAATAATAGAGATACATTTGTACAAGGAAAACATCTAACTGAGATGTGGTGGGAACAGAAAATCAGACAATCTTGTGTTTTAAAAAATCCTTACTATAGTGACAGTCTTAATAAAATCAGCAAGCATTTGTTGGAAAGGATCTTGAAGGTCATGTAGTTTAACTTCCTACCGGATGTACAAATCTCTCTTACGTCACCCCAAACAGTCATGCAGCCTCTCCTTGAACATTGTCACTGACATTGGATTTATTACCTTTCTACTCAGTTCATAAATTTTACCTTCTGTCTGGTTTTGGAGTTTTTACTGTTCATGGCACATGATGTCTACTAGACTACATTCTCCTTGAGGGCAGACTCAATATTTCAATCCCTAATATCCTATTTATAACAAGTGCTTTCCCTGCAGTTAGATTCTCAAATATACTATTGAGGTGACTAATGAATGAGTTCCTATTTGGGAACATTGTACTTACTAGAAAATTCTCCCTTAAATTGAGCTCCTCTGTTGTTAACTAGTCCTATTTCTCTCTTAGAAGACGCCCAGCCCCGGGGTGGGGGCTTCATCCTTAGGGTGGAGCTTAAAGGTGTTTAGCTTATTACTGCTTCCTTGCTTTCCCCTTCTGCAGTGGGGGGAAGAAAAGCTGATCTCAGTTTCTGTTTTCTAGAATAACAGTGGTTTTAATTTTCCATATGCCACTGCAACGTCTCAGGTTTGACTGAACCTAAATTCAGTCCTTTGACTCATTGAGACAGATTGACTTTGTTTTGTTTTTGTTTTTTCTTTTTTTAGTTGAAATTCAAGTCCTTCATTTTTCATTCTTTTTTTACATGTTGATTTATTTATTTTTGAGAGATTGTGTGTGTAAGTAGGGCAAAGAGCAGAGAGAGAGGGAGAGAGAATCCCAAGCAGGCCCAACACAGGGCTCCAACCCACAAACCGTGAGATCATGACCAGAGCTGAAATCAAGAGTCGGAGGCTGGGTGGTGGCAGGAGTCACAGTACCTAACTAGAATAAACAGTGAGTCAGCGTAGACAGCAAGAAATAATCATACTTTAGGTTGGTCTGGTGGTCAAAGCACCAGCATTACTGTGAGAGAGGAAGACAAATTTGTCGATTTTTTCTTCTCTCACAAGATGACCTTACTCAAGTATCTATGAGTGTGATCCTTAAAATTTAAAGCTTAGACTGCTTTAGAGCTGCCAAGGACCACCTTAGATCACAAAACTCAACTTCTTCGCATGATAGAGAAGATAATGAAACTCAGAAAGTATGGCCAAAAATGAATGTCTATTGGCCTAGTCTCTACTTTCCTAGGCCATAGCTAGCTAGAGGCTGTATCAGAAATAGAGACCAAGACCCTTTATTTCTATGTATCCCTCTGTATCCAGAGAATTTTCTCACATAACTCTCTTCAGATGTCAAATTGAGTTGTCTTTTCTATATCATATACTGTCATGTAAAATTTGCATATAAAATCTGCTGGAGGGAAATAAGCACTTGGTTAAAATGTGCTTTGTGACTTATCACATAAGGAAGTTAAGGATGTATGTATTCAATAAACCTCAAGTAGCAGCATGCCATTCTGTCTGTAAGAGCCCAAATACGGTGTCTCCTGTGAAAAGACAAAGCCCAGTTGTCTTCAAGTTACCCGCAAGTCATCTTCTTCTCAGAAAATTTAAATTCATTCAGATGGCAACTAATATGTGGAATATAAGAAACACAGCAGATGAACACGGGAGAAGGGAAGAAAAAAATAAGATAAAAAGAGAGAGGGAGGCAAACCGTAAGAGACTCTTAAATACAGAGGACAAACTGAGGGTTTCTGGAGGGATGTTGGCTGGGGGGATGGGCTTTAAGCTGGCCTCTTGTTGGGATAAACACTGAGTGATATTTGTTAAGTGATGAACCACTAAATTCTATACATAAAATCATTATCCCACTATATGTTAACTAACTTGAATTTAAATAAAATTAAAAAAATTTTTTAAAAGATGGCAACTAGACATTGTAGAAATATGGAAGCATAAATAAATAATATTGAGAAAATAAATAAAATAATCAGTATTTAGTCTAATTAGAGATAAATGATCATCAGTACCAAAGTTGAATTCTTAGAATTATTTTTTTGTGGAAATATATACATTTCTTATGTTGGGATACACATACCTATTTAGTATATCAAGGAGAACAATACATAACTGTGATCTTTGGATTTCACAGAATGGAAACCAGGCCTGCATTTATTTTTTTTAAGAACCTTCAAGTACTAGAAACATAAAGAATGGAATGAATAAACTTACAGAGTTGCTTCCTTTCCATAAGTTGTTGAAGACTAATAGAAATTCAGACCATCGATGAGAACTCTATGTTTTTGATATGTTTAGCAAAATCAAGATAAGAGCATTCAATATTTATTTAGACCACTTCTTTCCTTCCTTCCTTTGTTCATTCTTTCACTCATTTATCTATTCAAGTATCTGTTCTAGAAGTTATGAGTGTCCACTGAATGACAGCCCCTTACATGGTAGTGGGGAACACATAGATGACTGTGAGGCGTTGATCTCCTTAATTTCAAGGAGGGGCCAGGTGGGACAGTCCCACATGTCACTAATTATAATGTAACAGCGTCAGAGTTAGAGATGTCTCTAAAGTATGGGGGAGCCCAGAGTAAGTGATAATATGCGATTTAAAGGTTGAGGATGATTTCACAGAGTAGGTAATACCTGAGGTGGATCTGGATGAAAGATGAAGATTTTACCCAAAGAAGGGAAGGAAATAGTGTTGCAAAAATGGCTGAAATGAAGGCAGAGGCAAAGGCACAGCTAGCTTGTCGTGGTGCTCTAAGTTGTTCCATTTGAAGGGCACGAAAAGTGAGGAGGGGTGGGAGAAGCCCAAAGGGTTAGTGTAAGAAAGGCTATGCACCATATGCTGATGAATTTGGACTTAGACAAAGTAGAGGAATAAAGTGATCAAACATGGGGGCTCCTGGGTGGTTCAGTCAGTTAAGCTTCCAACTCTTGATTTTGGTTCAGGTCATTATCTCATGGTTTGTGAGGTCAAGCCCTGCATCAGGCTCTGTGCTGACAGTTTAGAGCCTGCTTGGGATTCTCTCTCTCTGCCTCTCTCTCTCCCCTTCCCCCTTCCAAAAATAAATACACTTTACAAAAAGATAAGGTCTGTGTTTTAAGAAAAAAGCTGTACTCATTAGGTATCATAATAAGCATACAAATATCCTTGGCCTTGAATTTACTACATTACAATGTAGTTCGTTACAATTTAATAATGAAGATGAAAAAATAGAGATTTTGTAAGTTATGAGAAGAAAAAAAATAATTATTTGCATTTTTTTTGGAATAGCCAAGATATGGACACAATCCAAGTATCCATTAGTGGATAAATGAATAAAGAATTTGCGGTATCACACATGCACGTGTGTGTGCACACACACATAATGGCATAATATTCAGCCATAAAAAAAGGAACTAAATCTTGCCATTTATAACAATATGGATGGGCCTTGAGGGCATTATGCTTAAGTGAAATAAGTCACACAGAAAAATACAAATATTATATGGTCTGTTTTATATATGGAATCAAGAAAAAAAAAGAAAAAATCAAGTTCATGGATACCTATAACAGACTGGTGGGTGCCGGAGGTTGAGGGTGAGGAGGGGAGAAATGCATGAAGGAGGGTCAGAGGTAAACAGAAAAAAATTAAAAAAGAGAAAACAATTGAAATGGCACAATATTAAAATTGTAACAAAATTAAAAGTTATAAGAAGAGTAAAAACGATACAAATTAATGTAGGTATTCAGAAATTGGAGAAATCTTATATGACGGGAAGGAATCAGGAGAAATATTCAGGAAGGATATTGTCACACTTGGAACTGGGCCTTGAATTATGAGGAGGATTCAGCATATGGAGAAGGGTGGGGAAGGGCCATCTAGGTAGAAAAACCAGCAGGAACCAAAACCTCAGCAAGTCAGCAGGAGCAATGGGTGTGGAGGGGTGTGGACTTGAAGGCTCAAAAGCTAAATTTAGCAGAGGACTAGGAGTTCCTTTATCCAATTTAAATAGTTTGAGCTTCATTCAACAGAGACAATTGAGGAAAATGTGATGGGAGGTGTGATTCAAGTTGGTTGGTCTGTATATAACATCTGGTATACAGGACTAGGGAGAGAGGAGCAAAATTTCAGGCAAGAGATGAAGTCCTGACCAGGGATTGTGACAGTGAGTCTCACAGGCAATGAATGAAGGAGACACCACAGAGGAAGAACCAACAAGACCCTCGAGAGCATCAAAGATGCTGTGGGTGTTTCCAGCTCAGGACTCAAAGAACAGCAGTTCCTACCATAGAAACAGGAAGGTGTGAGGAAGAGCTACTTGGAGAGAAGAGAGTTTCTTGGTTCATGGGATGACTTTATGATTCATTCAGAACACCCAGCTGGAAAGGTCCCAAAGACAGTTGGCCTTGCTGGGCTAGGAGCTTCGGAAAGAGGATGGGGATGCGTTTCTCCCATAGAGGCAAAAGGTGAAATCCTAGATGAGGACGCTCTTGTCACTGGTGGAAATATCCAGGAATCTACAGTGTCGGGAAAGGAGAAGAATTTGGAGGAATAATTGTATTTGAAGAATAAGAAAAACAATAGAAAAAGCCAACAGCAATGGAATCAGAGAATGCATAGAAATGGGTAGGAAAACAGAAAATAAGGATGTGTGATTCATGAGACAGGAAAAAGTAAATAGAGCAGAGGGCAGGGCGGACCCACCATCTGGAAGGCTCCTGCAGTTTTAGGGGCTTTACTGGGTTCACATCCTAGCTCAGTTTTCATAATTAACTTGGCGTTTACTTCTTTAATCTCTGTAACTTCACCTTTCTTATCTGAGTACTTATGAGACAAAATGAGCTAAGACAGTTTACCTTATGCATCTCTAGGGAAGGTAAGGCGGGCACCCGTGCTGATCTAAAAATCACCAGAAGAAGGAGACTGGCTTGGAGGTTTTAAGGTGCTTAGGATGTAGGGCTGAGGCGACGGTTCCCGCACGCACGTACGTGCAGGGGATTCCATGTTTGGACTTCTCACTCATGCCAGCAAGGGGAGCGTCCAGGCTTTCCTATTAGGTTACCAGACGCGAGGCAGAAAGGATGGATGTTAGGTGGAGCTTAAAAGCTGTCAGCAGCCAAGCACCAAACAGTAGAGTCAGATACTGAGAAGATGTTTCCCTGAACCTCCCTTAGCTGGGCTCCAGGAATGCCCAGGTCACTCCAGTACCGCCCGCACAAGAGGAAGTGTGATCGAAGGGGAGCCAGACTAGAGACTTCCGCAAACGGGGTCTAAGTACCTTACAAGATGAAATGCTGTCAATCCCCACTGCAGGGGCCCTGAGAGCGCCCATACTAGTCGGGAGCCCTGAAAGTCAGGGTAAGTCCTCTGATGAATGAGCATTTGAGTTGTTTTAAAATGTGTTTGGCTGGGTTTACGCTGATCTACTTAAGCTCTGGTTTTCCTTGTGATGAGGGTAAGTATACGACAGCACGACGGGCCAAGGTGTGGAATGCTGTTGATCAGGGAACAAGAGCCTCACAGGAACACGTTCAGTCCCTGATGGAGCAAGTCATGTCTCCTCCCTCTGCTCTACACCTGTGTCACCTTCTTCTTCCTTGTTCTTGGGCATACCTGCTCTTCTTCCTGATGTCCTCACCCGGTCAGTCATCCCTCTTGTCACCGTATCTAACTACTTCATCATGCTTCCTCATGAGCCAGTTTCCCATGGCTCTCTCTCCCTGTGGTTTGTTTCTATTGGGCCCACAATTCCTTCGTCATTACACAAGCTGTCCACATACAGACTTCCCTGTTGTCGCTCTGCTCCCACGAAAGTCTCACCCATGGATGACTCTCCCTTCCCCTCCTGCCTTTTTCCTGGACTTATTTGAACAAGTCGCCCAGCCTTTCTGAATAACATTCACGGAGTAGCACCCCACACATAACAGAAGACTGGGTTGGACCTAAGAAAATAGTAATTAGTGTTACAGCTTCCATTTATTGTTTACTGTGTGCCTCGTATAGGCTAAGCTCTTTGTGGGCGTGTGTTCATTTCGTCTTCTCAAGAACTCTCTAACATCCCTTGATGGTAATCATTCCACGATGCATGGATACCAAATCATCACATTTACACTTTAAATATATACAATTTTATTTGTCAATTACACCTCAATAAAGCTGGGCAGGGAAGGATGGACAGAAATGAAGAGTTGGGTAAAGGAGAAAAGGCAAGCTTACTAATATCGAAAACAAAATTAGTACATGGGAGATAATGGGACTTACCTATTTAACCAATGTGCACAGGGAATCTGAGGCTCAGAGAGGTTAAGTTGCCAGTGATCACACAGCGAAAGAAGTCCTGCCCGGCCATGAACCTAGATCCAGCTCAGAAGTCCAGGCTCCAAATCACCATGCTATATTGCTTCTGTGCGGGCCTGCTTCTAGAATTTAGATCTTTTCAAACTGTGTTGCAGCCTCACGCATCCTCTATCAGCATAAATCCTCCTCACCTCTCCTTCCCTTGCAATTGCCTCTTTGCTAGTGATATTTTTCTAGATGTTCCAGTTTCTTTGCTGAATGTGGGAAAGTTTAGATTAATTTTTCAAAGTGTAATTTTAATATACATTCTAGTATAGTAAATTACTATTATAAAAAGTATACCACTTGGAAACTTCATGAAGCCTTCTAGAGTAACTTGTAATTATAATGAATCGTGTTGATGCAGTGTACATTTTTACTGTGTATAATTTAACAAGTATGTGATGACTATCTAATTATAGCCTATAGTTCACAAAGTAATAGTTTACAATAATATTTCCTTAGTAGAGGTTATACTTCCACATGAGATTCTTGTTTTATGTCTGCCTACAAGTGGTGTATTACTACCAAATGTGCATACAGATGAAGCCTTACCACAAAGGTAGATTTTAGAAGCATAGTCTGTTTTAGGAACACATTTCTAAAAATTTGCACAAAAATTACATTCCTTAAACCAACCAAGCCAAACAAATTCATTAAAATATTTTTATCCTTTCAAACATCACAAGCATTGCTCTGATAATACTCATGAGCGAAAATCTGTTATTCAAGAATAAAACAGAAAAAAATGTGAGTTTTCCGACCTCTGCAAAACACACTGAGGACTTTCTTGTATCACTGCATCCTTCAAGAGCAGAGCTGAAGGATAGAGACAGTAAGAAAAGAAACCCTATTGGCTCTACCGTCAAACTATATCCTGAGTCAGTCCACTTCCCACCACCTCCGTGGGCACCCTCTTGGTCCAAACCACCACCATCTCTCACCTGGATTGCTGAAATAGCTTCCTAGCTGGCCTTCCTGCCTTTGCCCTTGCCCCACTTCTGTCTCTTGGCAGCAGAGTGGTCAGAGTGACCCTGTGACGGCCACAGTTATCCCAGGTCTCCTGTCCTCAGAGCCCCGAGAGGAGAAGCTGAAGATTGCTACAAATGACCAAGGAAGCCTTACCCACTCTGTGGCATCACCCCTCCCCCTCTTCCTCTGCCCCTGCCATACGGGCCTTTTGCCTTTTCTCAAAGACAGGAGGCACACTCCTGTCTCAGGGCCCGGGGCCACCTTTCCCTTTCCCTGGAGAATCACATAGTTACCTCCCTTGCCTCCTCCAAGGCTTTGCTCAAACATCACCTTCTCAAGGGGGCCTTTCTGGACTATCCAAACTTCATAGCAACCCTTTCCTCAAATCAAATCCCAAATTCTCCAATCTGCTTCATGCTGCTTTATTTTCTTTCCTAGGACTAAACCACCTTTCCCTGTACTCTATAATTTTACTTGTTTCTTGTGTTTATTGGCTGCCTCCGCCATTGTACTATTCAAGAGGGCAGTGTCTTTATTGTCTTTTATTCATCGATGTATCACTAGAAACTAGAATTGTACCAGGCATGAGGTGGCCACTCAAATATTTGGTGAATGAATGAATGAGTGCTAAAATGACTCAGGTTTTTGTCATTGTGTTTCACTCTTTCTCTTCTTCACCAAAATGGCTATGATGCCAGCCTCCTTGAAATCTTGGATAATTTAAAATGCCATGCATTAAGAAATAGCCTAAAAAGTGCTTTTTATAATTATAGACATATTCTTCAGGGTTCTCACATTAATATTGAAATATTCATCATGACATCTTTAAAGGTTCTCTGCCTTACTAAGTCCTAAAAATAATTTATCATGTCAGAGACAAAATTAATTGAATTATTCTCTATTCTTGAATCAAGAATACAACTGATTTGCTGTTTTTCCTCATTTTGGTGTGCTGTCATATATAAGCAGAGCTTTGGTTTTGTGATGAACTTTTAAGAGCTATTGTTAAACTCCTCTATGTGACATTTTTTTCAGGCAGAATTACCATGAATTCAGTGAGAAGCCATGTAGTCATCAGTATCTGATCCTCGTTAAATATAATTTTTAAAGTATAATGAGTCTTCCACTCTCAGTCTGATCGTCTCTCTAGAGTAAGAATTTCTGCAAATGATATGAGATCAATTAAAATTAAGGCTACTTTTTTTTCTGTCAACAAATATTGACCATGTGTCCGCTGCGATAGATCTATCACTAGATCCTGGGGGCCCAGAGATGAACAAAAACTAATCCTTGTCTCAGAATAGTCCAGTCTAGACGAGGAGACTAATAGATAAATGCCTAACAATTCTATGACATGCTAAGTGCTATAGCAGATTCATTGAAAAGTGCTATGGAAACATGGAAGGGAATGTGGTTCGAAACAATTCCTGTATTATTATTGTAGATCTCTGTATTTTTTTTTTCATTTAGAAATGTGCATGAAGCACCTGCTAGATTCCAGGCATTGTGTTTGTCCCTTAGGACGCAGACCCGAGTCAGAGGCTGTCTTGTGAGAGGTGTTACTGAAGATGATGCTATTTGTGCTGATGCGTGTGTGGCTAAAAACATTGATTCTTGGAAAAAGGACCAGTGACAACTGGCTAAGCTTTTAGAGCATGTCTTTCCCACGGTAGAGTTGCTGGACACTCAGCACCCCAGACACCAAGCTCAGTGCTGCTGAGTAGCCCTTTCTCTAATTACTGTGTGTCTGAATGCCAGGGTGGACTGGTTGCTTCCAGTTCCAGGAAATAGTTCAACCAAATAAAGCACCCAAGACTTGTAACTACCCTGGGTCTTAACCTCTTCTTTGTCTGATCCTTGCATAACGTAACAAGGTTTGTATGAAAGGGCTGAATGCTTCATAAATACTTCAAAATCGGCATGTTATTATAGTAAGAAGGAAAAATAAGAAACACCAAGAAATATTTTCAGCTATCTCCTATGAGCATTTAAATATTGAGAATTTGACTGGGGATCTCCGTGAACTGAATCACTTTAAGTTAATGTAGTAGCCGAAAAGCAGGTTTGCATTACATTAAAGTTCATGATGAAGCCTATGTACATGATGTAAGGCTGTATTTAGCAACATGTGAACATAAATATGTTCTTACAACCATTAACATAGTTGAAAAATAACTAATAAAATGAACTCCAATACAGTACTATATGCTAGGTACTATTTATATGTAATTCAGTCACTAAATGACCCTGTGAGCTGGAAACCATGATTATCCACATTTTACAAGTGAAGAAAGGTGCAGGGAGGCTTACTGGTGCGAGGTCACTGCTAATAAGGGGCAGAGAGAGAATCTTGACCCACGCGATTGGGCTCCAGATGACAGCAGACTGCAATGTTATATTGCCACACAAGAGAGAGATGCAGATCGGCCATTGTTAGCCTTGTGCATTATTTAATCATAACCAGTTTTAGGAGGGTCTGTAGGTGATAAGAGGATGTTTGCACGCAGAAATGTGTTAGGGGAAGAATACTCGAAATGTTTAGTCCTGATTTGGAAAAATCGTGCCTCCTAAGTGTTTCTTATCCACCATCGCAAAGCCTTAAAATAACTTTCAAGAGTGACTCAGTTTGTGCGTAACCAAAATATTGCTAATGATGAAACAGCAAAACCTCAGAAGTTTTAACTGCCAATCACCTAATGGAAGGCACACCCTGCTAATTATAGCTCAACGTGGAGCTGTACCTCAGCTCTGGCGCATTACTCTACAAGTGGTGGGAGTTCCGCGCTCTTCTGGATGTAGAACCGAACTGTTGAGTGGCAGCATTTTGAAGAAAATTGCTTAATATTTTATAGTGAGGTGACTTTATAAGTAAAAGTCTTCAAGAAGAGTTGATGTGATTTTTAAAGGCAACTTCGATGTTTGGAATTTGGATTGCTGTTCTCTTATTCTTTGGCACATCAACAGGTAAGACATACTTTCTTAGTTCCTTGAAAATAAGGAGTATAGTCACATCCAAAATGTATTGATACGGACTTTGAAATATTGGCTCTGTTTGTATTTTGATTTATTTGTCATCAAATATCTAAGGGAAATGAATCAATTTAGTCATACTTAATCTGAAGAGTATATAGGAAGTATCTATTTCCAATAAATAATATAAATGTTGCTGGATGGCCTGTACTGGGCTCCAGTTCTATACTTACTGCCTTATGGCCTTGGTCAAGTAACTTATCTGTTAAAGTCTTAATTTCTTCACTTCCAAGATAAGTATGTAGCAGTAAATGAGAAAATACATTCATATTTCTGATTTCAGTATCTGATTCACCGTAGATGCTCAATGAAGGAATGAATAAATGAATGATTAGTGCTGATTAGAACTCCCATGTTGATTTTTTCTACTTGGGTCATGGTTTTGTGAAGGGATCTTGGTCTGTGAACATTTCTTACACATTAACTCAATATTCATAGACTTGTACTCTTTATATTGTGGACTCCTTAAGCATCTCCTATGTAGTAGCTATTGTTTTTCTCTGATTTTACCTCCCTGGTCAGTGTTTCTCCTATACACACAACATAAGTTAGTTGATATGTTTTAACCAAAATAGAATCAAAGAATTTCAGTGTTTTTGTTCCCTGCCCTCCAGCCCCTTTCTATGGGATACAAGTGGATGGATCTATTGTTAGTTTTAATATATTCCTGGAACTGTGCTCTGTTTTCCATGATTTTCCTTTCCCCAACAGTCCTTAATGAATACTGAAAGGAGTTTGGACTGATCAGTTCCAGAACAGAAGTCTGTGCTGGTTTATTTTTCATATACCGTCACCTTGTTTTCTCAGATGGTCTCTTCTCCTTCCAGAGTTCAGTGCCTCTTTGCTACCTCTACTCACAGCCCACACCTCAAAATCCTCTCCAAACAAGAATGCTAATATGTTTCATTTTAATCAACAAATACAATCAGTCACCTACTATGTGTTGGGCACTGTGTTCAACTCTGGAAACACAGATGTGACTAATAAGACTTCCCTATACCCGTTAGAAATATTTGCTTTTCAATAGGGAGTGATTTCTGTTTGAAGGTTTATTGACTTAAACACAAATTGTGAAATGGCAGGTACCAGAGAACTAAATGCAAATAGATTCTATTACAAATTTAATAGATGCCAATACAGTAATAATACAAATGTGATAGAGACTCAAATTTTTAATTATGGCGGTTCTATAATGAATATAAGTGTGCAGTAGAAATATATGTAATCTAAATTTCATATAACTATATATTTTATTTTTATAAGTTGTTGGTAATCAACTCTCTCCACAGTTTAATTCCCATGGTCAGTCATAATCACTCCTTAGCATACACATGGGACTTCTCTGCTGCTTTTGCTTCACTTAGCTTAACCACAACCCTGGTTAGATCCAACACATCATCGCTGTGCGTCTGGCTGTGCCTGGGGAAAAACACACACTATGCTGCGTGGACCCTAAAGAGGACCCTAAAGCTCCCAATCCATCTTATTCTTCTTCCCTCCCCCATTCATTTGCTTGGGTTCCTGGGTTATTTCATTTTTCTCTCCTCTACTCAAATCTCCAACACCTCCCTGCTTGCCAACACTCGGCTGATGGCCTGGTTCCCCATTTCAATAAGAAAATGGAAAGAAAGAGAAAAGACCTTTGTGAGCTCCCTGGACCAATCTATCCAGCTACCTGCATTCACGTGCCCATACATTCTGCCTTCTCTTTTTCGCAAGAGATGAACTGTTCTTGCTGCAACAAAGGCCAACCCTTCCTTCTATATATTAGATTCTATCTCCTCTCACCTGCCCAAAGAGTATACTCAACAAAATTCTCTTCTATTTCCCCCGTCTTACCAATTTTCTCCCTGTCTTCTGGAGTATTCTCAGCAGCACAAACGTGTTATTTCATCCATCTTTAAAACTCCACTTCCTGGTTGTGTGTATGGGGTTTCTTATTTCTCCTCCCCTTCTTTCTTGAATTCACCTCAATCAGGCTTACACCCCAGAAACTACCCTTGTCACGGTCACCAGTCACTCCCATGTTGACAAGGTAGTGGTCAATTTCCCATCCTAATCTACTTATACTTGGCAGTACTTGGTCCTCTTGATCGTCCTCTCCCTTGGAAGTATACTTCTAAGTGGGCATCTAGGATTCCACATTCTTCTGGGTTTCCTCCTACTTCTCCTATAACTTTTTGCAGTCTTCTTTGCTCATCCCCATTTGTCTTCTTGATGTTTTAATAATGGAGTGCCCTAGAACTTTGTCCTTAGCTCATCCCTCTTCTTTATCTATCATCACTCCCTTGATGATCTCACCCACATTCATGATGTCAAACCCCAACTTTATGTTTATGACTGCCAAGTTCCTGTCTCCAGCTAAGCTTCTCCCTGGAATTCCAGTCTCAGATACCTAACTACTTCTGTGACATCTCCACTTATGTGTCTAGTTCATATGAAAGCTGCATTGTTTTTTAAGTTTTTTAGAGTTTATTTATTTTGAGCCAGAGAGAAAGAGAGAGAGTGAGAGAGAGAGAGAGAGAGATAGTGGGAGAGACAGAATCCTAACACGGGGCTGAAAGTCATGAACCATGAGGTCATGACCTGAGTCAAAATCAAGACTAGGCCACTCAATTTACTGAGTCACCTAGGTGCCCCCAGAGCTGAGCTCTTGATTCTACTCCCAAATCTGTCTAGAATTTTAGAGTCTCCCCAAGTAATGGCAACTCTAGTCTTCCAGGAACTTCAGCCAAAAACCTGGGCATCATCCTCTATTTTTCTGTTACACCTTCCTGCCAATTAATCAGTAAATTGATCCTCTTCCACAATTTATCCAGAACCTGACAACTTCTCACCACTTCACCTGCTACCACTTTGACTTTGGACACCACTGTCTCCTGTCTAACTTACTACAATAGCCTCCAGCTGATCCCTGTGCCTCCCCTCTTCTCCTGCTTCAGTCTATTCCCAAAACAAAAGCCAACCTAAGTCACTCTGCATCACGGCCCTCCAATGCTATCCCTCTCACCTTGGAGTAAATGCCAGAGTCCTTCCAATGATCTGCCAAGCGCTGCATGCTTTAGCCCTCTGTTACCTTTCTAATACCCTGCTGCTTGTCTACCATCCCTTACTCAACTCCCTGGGGCCAAATATGCTCCAGAATTCACTTTTTTTCCCCTCTAACTTTAGAAAGGGACTATGGTAAGTATACGTTAAACTACAAAACCCTGAAAGGAATCTGGGGCAGTACCTTGTAAACAACCACATGAATATTTTTGTAGTAAAATCTATGAATATTCATATTAAGGATGACATATATATATCCTTAGGTCAGTCTTTGCTACCAAATGAGTTTTCTGCAAACTGAAAAACAAATGAATGAAAAAAAAAATCAAAATCCCACTTCTTTTCCCCAGAGAATTTTAGATTTAGAAATTGCAGAGTAAGGTGTTGTGGACCTGTCTCTTCCCACTCTTCCCGCAGCTTTGGTCAGGGTGGCCACGTCACAATGCCTCTGTCACACTAAGCAAGGCTCCTTGTGTGTTATCTTCCTCAACCTTCCTCCAGAAATCCCCAGTTTGCTCCTCACCCCCTTGAGCTATGGACTCAAATGGCACCCATTTTAGTGAGATCTTCCCTGGCCACCCTAATCGAGTAGCAACCCCTTCCTTACCTGAATACTCACCCCTTCGTTTTATTTACTTATTCATTGTCCCCACACATCCTCTAGACTACACTCCATGAGCACCAGGCTTTTTTTCCCCGTCTGGCACATAATAGACACTCAAATAAATATTTCTTGAATAAATTAATGAATCTATTTTCAAGATTTTTCTTGCCATTGGGAAAGGCTGCTCACAGTATGAGAAATAACTCATTTAGAAAGTGGAAATTAGGAAAATATGAACTAATACACCAACTTATATGATTTCTTAACCAATTAAACCTACCTTCATGTAATGTGCTATATTTCAACCATTACTTTAAAGAACTTTGAGGTCAAAGAGGAAATAAAACACATCAGTTGCAGAATATATCAAAATACAATGACCCAAGAACTGAAGACACTAGAAAAAGAGCAAGTAACATTAAAGAAAGAATTTCATTAATAAAAATTAAAATAGAGGTTAACATGTTAGAAAAATAGGAGAAAAGCAATATAATTGATAAATGTGTGTATTGGTTACTTAATAAAACTAAAAAAATAGAAAACCTGATGACCTACTTATTTTTTTTCTTAAAATTTTTAAATGTTTATTTATTTTTGAGAGAGAGAGAGTGAGAGCACACAAACAGAGGTGGGACAGAGAGAGAGAATCACAGAATTTGAAGCACACTCCAGGCTCTGAGCCATCAGCACAGAGCCCAACAGGGGGCTTGAACGCAGGAACCAGGAGATCGTGACCTGAGCCAAAGTCAGACGCTTAAGTGACTGAGCCACCCAGGTGCCCCTGATGACATATTTAAATAAAGAGAAATAACCACAGGTATGGAGGACATTAAAATGAATATACTTTGTATAAATTCAGGCCAAGAGAATTGAACTTCTGGATGAAAATCTTCCTCTTTACACCAAAATAAACCGCAGATCAATGAACATTTAAAGTAAAAAAGTGAAAACAAGAAAAATAGAAAAGAAAACAGAGTGAAATTGTTAATGATTTTGAAGTAAGGAAGGCTTTTTTTTTTTAGAAAAATTTTTAATGTTTACTTATTTTTGAGAGACAGAGGCAGAGCATGAACAGGGGAGGGGCCAAGAGAAAGAGGGAGACAAAATCCGAAGCAGGGTCCAGACTCCGACGTGTCAGCACGGAGCCTGACCCGGGGCTGGAACCCGCAAACTGTGAGATCATGACCTGAGCCGAAGTCGGACACTTAACCGACTGAGCCACCCAGAAGCCTCAGGAAGGCTCTTTTAAACAAGATGAAACCCCAAAGCCGTACAGGAAAAGATTTATTATTTTGTTGAACAAAATGCACAACTTGTATAAAACAAAAATAAAAACAGCAAACCAGAATATCTTTTCTCAATATCTCGTTGAAAAAGACCAAATCTCTCTATTTGAAGAGTTTTTACAAATAAATAAGAAAAAACAAACTTCAGAGAAATGTACGTCGGACACGAAGATCTCACCCACAGAACATGCGCAAAGGGCCAGAAATGCACAAGATATTCAAATGTTTAGGTCATTCAAGAAATACAAGTGAAAACGACACAATTTTTTCCTGTTGGTAACACCTATAAAGATGTAAACTTGCAAACCCTTCGGTGGCGGACGGTGTTACTGTTCCCCACTCTTCACTCCCCTTCCCCAGAAGTGGGCGCTGCAGCCCCGCCTTTGGCTACGTGACCTGCAGCGAGCAGGGCCAAGTTCCAGTGTTTGTAGGAAGAGCCTTTGCGTGGTTCTGCCTTGATCCCTCTTCCCTCCATCCCGAGAACAACAGGTTCCCAACAGGGTCTCTTTTGGCTTAGATCCTGGAAGGAAGAGGGCTGGTAAATCGGAGCCGCAGCCAACCTGAAACTACTGAAGCCAAAATAGAACATGAACAAGAAATAAACCTTCGGGTTGGGAAGCCGAGGAGATTCGGAGGCTATTTGTCACCGCACCATAACCTAGAAAAACTAAGGCACCTCCCAATTCTACTTAGTGATAGAATGAGCTGCATGATGGTTCTTTTTTTTTTTTTTCCTACCAACTTAATAGCAGTGACGCACTGGGCAAGGAAGTCACTTGTTTTAAGTCTTCATTTCCTCACATATGTGACACTTAGTGTTCAGTCTGCTTTTGCCATTTTAATTATTATTAATTAAATTATTATTAATTAAACATAATTTGGAGAAGTAGTCTTTTTTTCTTTTGTGACTTAAAGTAACCGTTATTAATTATTAAAAATTTAAGACCATAGATAAGTGTAAAGAAGAAATTAAAGGGGCTCCTGGGTGTCTCAGTTGGTTAAGCGCCAACTACGGCTCAGGTCATGATCTAACGGTTTGTGAGTTTGAGCCCCGTGTCGGGCTCTGTGCTGACAGCTCAGAGCCTGGAGCCTGTTTCGAATTCTGTGTCTCCCTCTCTTTCTGCCCCTTGCCTGCTCACACTCTGTGTCTCTCTGTCTCTCAAAAATAAATAAACATTAAAAAAAATTTTTTTTAAAGAAGAAGAAAATAAAAACCATGCGTTCTCAGGGTACTTGGGTGGCTCAGTTAATTAAGCGTCTGGCCATGACCTTTGGCTCAAATCATGATCTCACAGTGTGTGATTTTAGTCCCTGAGTTTGGCTCTGTGCTGAGCCTGGAGCCTGCTTTGGATTCTGTGCCTCCCTCTCCCCTTGCCCCTCCCCGACTTGTGCTCAGTCTCTCTGTCTCTCTCTCTCTCAAAAATAAACATTAGAAAATTTAAAATAAAACCCATGCATTCTCACCATTGTTAATATTTTGATGCACTGCCTTTACATTTTCTTTTTCCCCGAGCATTAACTAAAACCACATATAGTTCTGCAATCTGCCTTTTCCCCCAACACGCTATCATTATCCCTCTCATTACAAATTTCATTACAAATCTCTGTAAACATTTTCAATGGCTGCATAATATCTTTAATGCATTAAAAACTATATTCTTTGTTTTATGGGCCCTTTATGTTATTGGCCCAATATCAACTTACTGATTTTGTAGCCAACACGGTATTTTCAGAGAACTATTAATCTTTCAATTTTTTCCCCTAAATGGCTGTGATACTTTATGATCTTGATCAGTCTCCTTCTAACTTTATGTTCTTTCTGTGGGTATTTCCTTATGGAAAAAGGCACGGTGACCAGTAACCCTGACGAGTTACAAACATAAGAAACATACTGTATTTATAAGTCCTCATTTCAAAATCCAAACTCCTTTCCATAGACTAAATAATGTAGTTGAGAATTCAGGTGCACAGGAGTGGGGGTGGGGGACATGGAATGCAGAAGGCAAGGGCAGCTGGATATTCTAGAAAAAACAGAAGGTTGTTTTAGAAAGGCAGGATCCAAATGTGAACTCATTGGTCCAAGTTAGAACTGGACATATGTGTGTTTCAACAGAAAAAAAAAACAGAATGGATTCCAGGCAGGAGAAATATTGATTGAGGAGCTACAGTAGGGCTATATTGAAGAAGGCGCATGTTTACACTTGCGCCAAGAGAAAACAAAGGCAACCAGAGAATCCAGGAAAATGAAAATGGCACAAGAAAAGCATGATCCAAATATGGATGGAACAAAACAAAATGACACTGATCTTGAGAAATTCATGTCTAAGGAAAGATGATTCATGTGGACGCTCCCCTGTGAAGAGGATGGGTAACCAAACAATGAAGTGCGGACAAGCAAGTGTAACGGTAGCAGGCTAGCTGGCTCTGAAAGGAGAACTATTTATCTCGTCATTATCATATAAATTCTGTTTATTGGCTTTCGATTGGAGCCAGCCTATCCACAAAACATAAAAGACTTAATTATGATGATAGAACAAGGTCTGCATGTTACCGACTTTGGCATATGAAGTCAAAGTGCTGCTGGCGGACCTTGGAAGATGGAAGTGAAGAGAGGAAACGTGGCTTAAAATGTCGTCCTGCAAAGGAAGAGACTCAGGTTATGAGCATAAGGTATGGATCAAGAAGTGGAAGATTACTGGGGCACCTGCGTGGCTTAGTGAGTTAAGCTTCTAACTCTTGATTTCGGCTCAGGTCATGATCTCACAGTTTGTGAGTTTGAGTCCCATGTTGGGCTGTACACTGACCGCACAGAGCCTGCTTGGGATTCTCTGTCTCCCCTCTCTCTGCTCCTACCCCACTCACTCTCTCTTTCACAAAAGTAAATAAGCATTAAAAGAAAAGAAATAGATGATTACTATTTAAGTTTACAGTGGAAGCCAGTTAATGAACCTAAAACAGTGTTACCGACTGTAGAAGAGGAGGAATTGAGACAGCGTGGAGAGCGGGACTTGTCAGAACTGTTGTCCATCAGCAGTTCCAAGCCAGCCCTTGGTTGGCCAGCGCTGGGACGCACAACCATGGTTCACCCTGTCCAGACACTCCCAGAGAAACACTGTCAATAGGGACACTGGAGGGACACCAAGGTTCCAGGAGGGCTGAGGGAGGTGTTCTTTTCCTGTTTGCTCCTGGTTCCTGTTTTTCCAGAAATGACTTCACTCTGGCACGTACATTCATCCAGTAGCAGCAGGTGGTTCCCATTTGCAGCTGTTCTGAAATGCCCAGAAGCAGGCACACGGTGCCCACTCAAAGATACCAGCACTAGGCAGCCAGCACCCCTCTCCCGGGGCCAACCCCCAGCCCTGGAGACAGCACCCCTCCCTCGGGGTCTAGCTGCCCTTCCCCCAAGTCACTACATCTGAATGACTTAATCTTTTTGGTTCTTTGACCAGCACTCCGCTAGTAGCCGCTCTCTGCACTTGCCACCTGTGAGCGACTACATGGGCCCCTCTGTGTCTTCAGTTCTCCAACACTTGACTGATAGCAATTCATTGGATTAAACTCTCACAGTTAAAATAACCGGGGTGATTTGTTTCTTGCCCTGATCCCGGCTGATCCCAAGAATAAGCGGGTTAAATCCTCATTTATTATTGCAGCAAGTTAATAGATCATGTGCGACTAACGTTAATAAATCAGAACTTGGCAGTGTTAGTGCATTATGTATAGATGTGGGGGTAACCATCAGATTAACTGTGGACATGTTAAAAAGGAGCCCCCTCCGGGGAGAGGCCTGGGTTTGGGGTGAGCACAGGATGTTGCTCATCTGTACAATTTCTTTTTAATGCACAAACATTTGTTTGATTAAAAAATTTAATTCCTCATCCTCTCTCTTCATGTTTATTATAGAATCACGTTGTTAGGGAATGGAGAAAATGCAAAATCTCCTAAAAAGTTTTCTAATGTTTTTATTTTATTTTTGAGAGAGAAAGACACAGAGTGTGATCAGGGGAGGGGCAGAGAGAGAGGGAGACACAGAATCCAAAGTGGGTTCCAGGCTCTGAGCTGTCAGCACAGAGGCTGACGCCAGGCTCAAACTGACAAACCGTGAGATCAAAGTCGGACACCTACCCGACTGAGCCACCCAGACACCCCAAAATCTCTTAAAATTTTAAAGTAAAATCTGATGGACTTAAGAGTCAAAGAATGGGGCGTCTAGGTGGCTCAGTCAGTTAAGCATCCTACTTCGGCTCAGGTCATGATCTCACGGTTCGTGGGGTCGAGTTCCGTGTCGGAAACTCATGCTGTGTGTGTCTCTGATCATGCTGTGTGTGTGTGTGTGTGTGTGTGTGTGTGTGTGTCTCTCTCTCTCTCAAAAATAAATAAAAATATTTAAAAATTTTTAAAAAAAGAGTCAAAGAATTATTCAGCATTTTTTGGTAAGTGATAAAAGGAAATGCTCAAATTCAGGTCTTCAAACAGCTCTGGCCAATACTAATGAATAACCATAAATTGAATAAATGCTAACTAATTTAATAAATAATAACACATTGAATACATAATTCAATGCTAAATGGAATAAATAATTATTGTTATAATTGAATACATTAAACTATGCCTTTATAAAACAGCACGAAATGAAGTTATTTGCTTTTGACTCTTATAAGAAAATGAAAAGATACGTCAGAAATGGTGGAGGACAGAAACATTAAGATTCAGTTTGCCCAAAGCTTCTCATTTTAGACATGAGTAAGGCGAACTCCAGAAAAGACTTGATTAAAACTGAATGAAACTCTGCTGTCATTTATATTCCCAGAGAACACACAGTATCCCTCTTGTGTCCTGGCCCGTTCACAAGGGCTGTCCCGTGTAATAGTTCATTCTGGATTCCCAACTAGGCTGTAAGGTAAGTGGTAGCCTTGGCAGAGGAGGAAATTGAGACTCTAAAGAGGTAAAATCGTTGCCTAAGGCCAGGGATGTCTGATCCCACAGCCCCTGTGCTCTCCTCTGCAACATTGCGATCCACAAGGTCATGGTCATAGTATTGGGAGGGTGGAGGAGAGGAGAGCATTTTTAGAAGAGAATCTCCCTGAGTCAGATTTGTCTAACTTAAAGACTAGTTTCAATTAAGCCTCATGGTGTGAAACAGCCTCTCTTTGGGCCTGGTTCCTACAATACTGACACTCTATCTTTCTGCTGCAGGAAAAGAAGTTTGCTATGAAAGAGTGGGGTGCTTTAAAGATGGTTTGCCATGGACTGGGACTCTGTCACGACAGTTGGCGGGTTTACCCTGGTCTCCAGAAGAGATAAACACTCGCTTTCTGCTCTACACGAGACACAATCCCAAAGCTTATCAGGTGAGCTTACTTACTGCCTTCACACACAGGTTATTCTAAAATATAAGAAGTAGGTATACATATAAAAGACCTAGGTTCAGTAACCTACTCTGGCATAAGCTATTGACTTAAAGGTAAATATTTCTTTCAGCATTGTGAGCTAGATTTTTTGGTCATATTACTTGTCTTAGTATTTATATATAAATATTGGCCTGAATATGTTGTTTCATATAAGATAAGTTTGATATTTCATTTAATTTATATATGAATTGAGACTCTTCCACATCTAAGACAATAGGCAACAGTGACCCTTATGTATGAACTTGAATAAACAAGAGAGTGTCCTACATTTATTATATTAGGGGAAATGAGATCAATAATTACCTCTGTTGCAGCATAACTTATGGTCTGTTACATAAGATACAAACAAAAGAATCTGGGAGCATGAGGAAGTGCCTACCGTCCCCTGGAGGGCGGGACAAGAGGCAGAAAGGCTTTGAGGAGGGCGTGTCTTGAGGTGTGTCTGAAGGGTGGGAAGGGGTGGCAAAAGGAGAGACAGACAGAGAAAAGGGGGAGGGGCGAAGGGAAATAAAGGCGTGGACAAATACATCAAGGAGAGAGCCCGCAGAGGACATCTGATGAATGACCACATGTTGAGTTAGACTGAAAGGAAGTCCTCAAATACAGAGTTGGTTGGAAAAGTAGTTTAGAGACAAATTGTATAACTCCTTCCTGGGTACTTTGGATTTCATCCTGTGAACAGTGGGGTCCCACTGGTAGTTTTTGAGAAGTCTTTAGGCTGTTTAACTCTAGCTGCAGTGCACCATCTTGCCTGGAGCCGGGCAGGCGTGCAGGTGATTTCCAGACTGTTTAGTACTCTGCCACCCAACTCGGTAGCCAAGAGCTATGTGTGGCATGAAAATGGAATAAAATTAAAAATTCAGTTTTTCAGCTGCACTAACCATATATCCAGTGCTCAATAGCCCCATGGGGCTAGTGGCTACCATTTTGGACAGTGTGAATATAGGATACTTCC
>NC_043701.1:172712893-172780413 GCF_006229205.1 Suricata suricatta
AGACTATTGAATGCTGAAAATGAACTGAGAGTTGATGGGGAAGGGGGAGGGGGGAAAAGAGGTGGTGGTGATGGAGGAGGGCACTTATGGGGAAGAGCACTGGGTGTTGTATGGAAACCAATGTGACAATAAACTATTAAAAAAGTAAAATAAGGAAGGAAAGTCTTTATTTTGGGTATGGAGAAACTTACAAAGAAAGTGTACTTAAAAGTTTGATTTTTATAACTATCAAAAAGCAAAGAGAAGAATATCGTTCAGCATTGAAAAGAAATGAAATTGTGGTAGATGCTACAACATGGATGAACCTTGAAACCATTTTGCTGAGCTAAATAAGCTAGACACAAAGGGGCAAACATGGTATAATTCCAGTTAGATGAAACATCTATTTGAACAATCACACTCATAGAGGAAAGTAGAATAATAGTTACCAGAGGCAGGGGCAGGGAATAATGGAGAGTTACTGTTTAATGGGTGCAGGATTTCAGTTTGGGATGATAGACAGTTCCTTGAGAGGGATGGTGTTGATGGTTGCACAACAATGTGAGTGACTTAACGTCACTGAATTGTATACTTGAAAATGGTTAAAATGACAATTTTTACATTACATATACTTTACTGTAAGTTTTTAATGTAAAGAGTATCTGTTGAATAAAAATGTTTTGGGGAACCATCACTATTTGTTTAGGACTTTTAGGGTATATGTGTGCATTTAGGACTAACTGTACCCCTGACCTTGACCTTCAGTCCTCAAAGAACTCATTGATTGATCTTTCATCCTTCTGCACAGTGGCCATGCACCTGAACTTTTGTGGAGCAATGGGTACCAAAACAGATGATGAAGGTCAGTCTTTAGGAGAGTCTAGGCTCTAAAGGCAATGCAGAGAATATCAGACCCTGAGCACTTTCCTAAGGGACCATAAAAACAATGCTCCTCAAGTCTGTACCACTCCCTTCCATTTGGAAAAACCCATGTGACAAACCAAATCTGTACTTGAATTTTGCAATGGATGGAAGTTTGTTGTTAAAGTTTTCTACCCATATGGACCCGAATGCTCCAGTGGGAAAATCTGACTTCATTTATGAAGAAGCAGAAGTAAACACTCTTTTCTCAGATAGAGGAACTGTTAAAGCTAAACATGGTGCAATAAACTTGACTCTCCTGAGAGTCCTAGGTCTACACAGCTACATTTCTGCAAGAATACAACCAAACTACTGTCCCCCAGAGTGGCTCATGCAGTTGCTACTGGTGATGCATGTTTTGCATAATCATGGTAGGTTCTGTGCCTGCAGCTTTTCTCCAGGCTAGAACATACCTAACTGGTGACTACTTTTGACTTACTAGAAACGAGATCACCTAGGAAGTAGTCGTGCTTTGTAGAATGGGTTGATCTCTTTCCAGTTAGGTCCTATGATTCCTCAAAGGTAAGAACGTTAAAAGTAAAGGCCTGAACACCTAGCTCAACACTGAGACTTTAACTAGCCCTTTCTCTGGAAGACATTCTGTCCCAGCACCCTTTTAAGGTTCTGTCCCTGTGATGGCAGAATCTGAGTTGTCTTCTTTGAGTTGATCCCATGATGCAGTGTTGAGTTCCGCATTTTCTAGGTTAGTGTGCCATTTCACAGGGTGTGCCAGATTGAATAGGAAGTAAACAATAGTGGGTTTTCTACCTTTCCCATTTTATTAAATTCTTCTGGGGCTTTTGTGACAATGGAGGATGCTCGGACCCCACAATCGTCAGATTGCCACCTTGAAGCTCTCTCAAGGTCTCACTTCCAGCAAGTCTCATGACAGGGAAAGATTCAACAAGCTTTTTCTACCAAATTCCTTTTCCCAAATAAGATATTTGGGGGGGGGGGAGCACAGAAATAGAAATAGAGTAGGTGTTTAAGGGCTTCCAGCTAGAGTTGGAATGAGCATCTGGATTCTTCTAAGTATACAGGTGGACAGGTGTTTTTGCTCTGGGATTCCGTTATTTAGCAGAGCATTGGTTCCTGGAAGGCCCAGGTACACATGATTTTATTATCTGCCTCAGCGAATCCCACATCTGCTCTGGGCTCTATCGGTAAAGGACGGTAGGATCAGATCCTAACTGGAGAGCTCAGTGGTGAAACACACGACTTCAGAGAAGGACCACGACTCAGGACTCAGCTACAGTGCTCTGGGACAAGTGACCTCTCGTGTTCTTTCCTACTCTGTGAAATTAGTACCTACTTCACAGCAGTGTGAAAGTTAAATGAGCTACTCTACAAAGTGCTTAGAACAATTCCTGGCACGTAGGCAACTCTGAGTGTAGCTCTATTGCAATTACTGTGTAAACTAATTTAGGATTCTCGTCATTGTTTGCTCACCATCTTGGAGACACTTTAGCCAGCAAGTTGTATGATTAACTGTGTGTTACTATCAACCACTGGTACTGGGAGCAGGCTCTTTGTTTGCGTTGCACAGGCATCCAAATGCATTACTGTCTGTCCAGTGTCAGGATTCACCGTCGTCAAATTTGCAGTTTGCTGATTAGACTATTCACTTTTTCTCAAAATGGAATGTTGCACATTTCTTCCATTGTGTCTTTTCATTTTTTTCTCTTACTAATGCAATTACCTAAATTCATAGTATCACTTCCATTGAGTTTGGTTATAAAAAGAATTCAACAAAATATAATAAATACAAAAGAGCATTTAATGTAATTACGTAAAATGATCTTTAGTGTGCTGTTCTGCTGCACGTGGGGAGATCCTAACCTGGATTCCTCATTCGTAAGGCCGGGTAAAAATCTGTTTGGCTACCACTGTGGCATGCTTTTAAGTCTCCAATAACACGTTACCCATGAATTTCGTTGGCGACAGAGAAATGCTCTACAGAAGTAAGGCCGACAGAAGCCCTGACGGACTCTGACCCAGCACAGTCCTGAAGCCCGGACGGAAACATTGCCTTAAAACCACACATTTTCCTCTCCCAGTGATTAAATTTGTATCTTGTCTTTTATAATGCATTAATACCTTCTTGGTATTTTGCTGTGTGTCGCAGTAACTATTTCTTTGGTTACAGTGTTTTAAAGAAGGTTGTTAAAAATCAAATCTAGTGGAAGACTTCTGAGCAGACAGAATAATTCTACTAAATGTCAAATAATTTTGAATTATTTTTTTTACCTTAATCTCTTTTCACTCGAAATAGGAGATCAGTGCAGTTAATTATCGAACTATCCAAGCCTCACACTTTGGAACCGACAAGATGACCCGTATCAACATACCCGGATGGAAAACAGATGGAAAATGGCAACAAGACATGTGCAATGTATGATGTGCATACACTCTTCTTGTACTGGGCTAAGCTGTTTGATGAATGGGTGTGTACTTCACATAAATTAGTACATTTTCATGGAAATTCCTCCATTATTCAGTTACTCACATTGTCCTGGTCGCAAGGCCCCAGTGAATTATCCATTTCCCATTTATGCCCACTTATTATGAATTGTATAGATTAAAAAGGGAGCATATTTTTTATAATTAGTCTCTGATAAATTCTCACTTTTGACAAAAGATTGAATACTACGATAAATTTCTCACTTAAGGGAAAAAAATTTCCAGGTTCACTCCAAGAAATTAGTTTTCCTCTCGGATACTCAAGATTAATAGACTGCTAACATAGTAAGCGATTATTTATAAGACCATATAGTACAGCAGTGTCAGGATGCCTGAATTCATACCATGGTTCTACTTACTAAGATCCTGCACAAGTTTAATTAATCTGTTTGTGCTTCAGATTCCTTCTCTGTAAATGGGGAAGAAATATACTGATATATGTAAAAGGCTTGGGATGGGGCCTAGCACATAGTAGGTTTTCAGTACCTGGTAGTGTTTTTTCCTATTATGGAATGCATTGTTCAGTGACTTTGCTTTGCTTGAATTCTCATTTCTTAAATACTTATAATAAATCTTTGTGCCAGGTGCTACTCAAAGTGGAAGACGCGAACTGCATTAACCTAGACTGGATTAATGGTTCCCTAGAATACATCCACGCCGTAAACAATCTCCGCGTGGTCGGTGCCGAGGTGGCATATTTTATCGATGTTCTCATGGTAAGAAAAGTTGAGTGGTAAATGTTACCTAATGTTTATTTATTTTCAAGAGAGAGAGAGAGAGAGAGAGAGACAAAGCGTGAGGTGGGGAGGGAGGCAGGGAGAGAGGGAGGCACAGAATTCGACGCAGGCTCCAAGCTCTCCCCACAGAGCCTGATGCAGGGCTCGGACTCACGTGAGATGGTGACCTGAGCCAAAGTTGGATGTTTAACCAACTGAGCCACCCATGTGCCCCTAATGATTTAAAAAAATAAATAAATAAAATTATGTTTAATTGGTTTTGCATCAGAACACCAAGAATTTGGGTCAATTTTATGGCTTTTTTTTCATTATCTTACACAAGTTCTGAACAAGTGGGGTACTAAAAGCATTCCTGTGGTGACTAGAAGAGGGAAATTACTTCTTGGGAAAGAAGTGCCTGTGGTTCTGCAAAGTGCCACTTGGTGGCAGTGTCCCTTCACAGGCTCTTCACCAAATGCTTCCCCACCCCCACCCCAGGGTGGCTTCCTGGGTCAGCTTGTAGGACCCTCTCATGCTGGTTAGTTTTCGTTGCATTGTAAACCTATCGTTAATGATTCTAAACTGTTCCCATCTTATGAATGTTATTTGTTTATAATGTGAAATACATTTTCCCTACAGAGATTGGGTTCTATGGCAGTGACTTAGGTCTTTAGTCCAGTCCAGGCACAACGACCTATATGTTTTCTAAAAGAATCAAATAGACTTTGCTATTTATGAGGGATATACCCTGAGACATTTATAAGTCTCTGAATGCTTTACCTTAATGGAAAGTAATTTCCCACCATAAAATGCAGTGAAGTGAAATCTAAAGATTAATGACCCTTTCAGACTCTTAAGGAAGGTTCATTCATTCACTCCACAAGGATTTTTCTCTGCACTTGCTGTGGGCTGGGCACTGTTCTAGTCACTGAAAGTACACGGCGAGTGAGACAGTGTTCCTACTCTGACAAAGTGTGGGGACAATATTATGAACAGCCCAAGGCAGTAGGGTGGAGAGAGACTGAAGCAGCCGCTAACTTAGATGGGCGGCCATGGGACGTGACTTTGGAACCCACAGTGAGGAATCAGGGAGCCAAGTACTCACCTCTGCTTGACACTGCTTGTCAACTCTTCCTGCTGTCAAGGGAGACCGGGGCACCAGGAGATACTTAGAATGGGTCCTTGTACCCAAAGGATGCAGCCAGTTTCATCTCCTCTTCAGAGAAAAAAAACGCATCTTAAACTTTTGTGAATTTTTTGTTGATTCTGAGGACTGAGCCGTGGGCTTTCTTAGGTCCAGGAAACAAGTTGTAGTGGCCTGTAGGAGAGGAAGTGTTTGCTGAACTGAAGGGGAAAACATTTGCTGAGCTAAATGTTCAGTAAATTGATGGAGACAGGAGGCGAAGGCTGAGGGCAAGGAGGGCTGATCTCAGATACCAGGCTGTGGAGGGAGCCCAGGACAGGAAGTGGAGATTTCAAAGGGTGACAGCGGCAGAGGAAGGGGTTCCCTAAGGACCCGGAGACATCCTGGGCAGCCATTCACGTGCAAACCAGAGAGGAAATACCCTTTATACAGGAGCCCATATTATTGTCATTACTGTCATTATTTTCCATTACCGGGAAAATAAAAAATGGGACATTTGATCAAATGACACGTTTATCCAAGTGAAGGTGATCGCTTGATATTCACTATTATCTTGAAGAGAAATCGAAGCTTAGATGAAACTAAAAATGCTGCTCCTTTGTTCCTTTTTAAGTTGAGTGTGTGTGTGTGTGTGTGTGTGTGTGTGTGTGTGTGTGTGTAACTCCTAGGCACATAGTCACTTTGTGAATATTCTTAAAAACCCCTCTTTGAAGACCAAAGTCATCCCAGACATTTGTCCCAGTTGCCTTCAGCTGGAGAGCTGGAGGAGACAGACACAGGGAAGGTGGGTAACAGCCTGGGTCGGACTGCATCTGGCCCGCGCTGGGAATGTGCTGGAAGGCTTGGGTCTCAGCAAGAATGGACATGGGCTGGGAGCCACGGAGGTAGCACCTGGGCTGTTCCTTTCCTGAGGACCGTGAGGCTGCTTAGCACCCAGGGAAGACCCTGACAGAAGCCATTCTTCCAAGCCTGCCCGCTGCTTTCTCCTTCATCCAGACTAGCAAGGAGATGGGTACGGGGGTCATGTTGTCACTGGACTGGTCCCCATCCTGTGTGTGACAGGGACAGTTATGCCAAGCATAGGTCAAGAACATTAAAGCCACTTTACCTGATCTTTTAAAAATATTTGTTGTTTTCTTTTAAACCCCTACCAGAAAAAATTTGGATATTCTCCTTCAAAAGTGCACTTGATCGGCCACAGTGTGGGGGCGCACCTGGCTGGGGAAGCCGGGTCAAGGGTCCCAGGTCTTGGAAGAATAACGGGTAAGCCTGCCCTGGAGTTGGGCCTTGAATTTGCTTACACACAAAATCAAGTATCAGAAGCACCAAGGAAAGAGGCAGAAGCAGATGTAAGACAGGAGAAAAATGTGACTCAACTAAACTGGAACATAAAAGTGTCTTCAAAGCATGAGCGTGTAGGCCGACGTTCAAGAGCGTTGGCTGTGGTGTTACTCGTGGTGGCAAAGTCACGGAAGCTGTGGCGGCCATCCTGTGGAGGACGGCTGACGAACGATGACACACAAGCCACGCTTTGCAACTCCGCACCGCTAGCCAACACAGGGGATGGGTGAGGGCCCCCTGATGGTCCTGGGATGGCGTCCGTGACGCACCTGGGTCGCAGCTCACGGGGATGCTGCCTCTGTGGGACTCGTTGAAGGCCGGTGTCCGTGCTGTTTCGGTTGCTTAAATGTTGGCTGTTACTCCTGGATGTACTGTTAAGTCTAAAAACAAATTGGGGAGCCAAGTATATATAATGAGTTAGTAGGAATCAGTTTACACTGTGAATTCGGTTTTTGAGGATGATACTTAATCATATCTGTTCCTTGCACTCTGACTTCCAAACCAGTGGAGTCCGATGGATGGAGATGGAAATGTCAGCTCCAGTATCAACAAGTTGGGCTGGCCTCTCTCCCCTCTGCCTTCCCAACCAACACTCGGTCAGCTAGCTAGTGAACCGAGAGGTCATGAACTGAGCAGAAGTCAAGAGTCTGACATTTAACCTACCAAGCCACCAGGTGCCCCTAAATGATAGATTTTTAAGACACCCATACGTTGAAACTTCTGTTGCCTCTCCTCCAGAGAGATGCTAGGACCAGAAGCCCAGGCTCCTGTCTCCCCTGCTATATGCCTGTCCTCCGATCAATAGAGTCTGAGGTGTCTCTGCTCTATTTGGATACATCTCTATAGGGCTCTTGACTTCATCAGAAGTTTGTAACTAACCAGTAATTAATTACACACTAAACAAACAGGCAGCCAGACAGACTTCCTAGAGTTGAAGATAGATTATGAGGCAAATAAATGCGCCACTTGTCACACACGCCGCATTTCCACAGCCATAGCTCTGCTCCAGGTCCTCCCCAGGCTAGGATCCGGTCTCCATTTTGCAGCAAAATGGTTTTGCTGTAAAATACAGACAGATCTCCCCTTTTGCAAGCTCGTAAGAGCTTCCCACTGCCAACCGGGTGACTGACGTCCAGACCCCTTCCCATGGCTCAGACCACACCTGGCTCGTGATTACAGGGCTGTCTTCACCTTTCACCCAGTTCTGAAGCTCTACACACTCTTGCTCAAAAATCAGTTCACTGTATAGGTTCCCCGATGTGCTTACCTGCCTCACCTGGAGGCCATGGAAAGTCTCTTACCCCGGGGGTGCTGCTGACCCCTCTGTACCCTGGCGGACTCTGCTGGGCCCTCAGACCTCTGCTCGCATTTCCCATCTCCAGCGGAAGCATGCCCCCATTTGCCAAGACTGGTTTACATGTCACCTCCCTGTGTCTGTCTAATAGCTATGCTCACCTCTCTCTCTGCACTGAGCAGACTGGATCAGGGCGCCTTCCTCACCAGATGGAAAGCTCCTGGAGGACAAGGCTAGGCCTTATTCCTTGTATCCAATTGCTGAACTTGGCACTTACTAAGTGCTTGATAAATCATTGTCAGATGTGTAAATGAGAGGACATGTGAATGGTCATAACCTCTTAGGGACCTCTAGATAGCTTCCCTTTATCTTTATTAGACATTTGAACAGGAGACAGTGGGCTGATGGTCTAGACACCTGGGCTCTTAGTCTATTTTGCTTCCAATATATGGTGACCTTGTCAAGTCACTGCACTTCCCTTGGCTTCAAGCTTTTCATCTGTAATATAATGAAGTGAAACTAAGTGAGCCATAGCTGGAAACTAGAATTCTATTATTTTAAGTGTGTTGCTTTGTAGATTCATGTTTACATATTGAAGAGCTCTTATCTTTTATTTTTATTTATATTTTTACATGCAGATGTTGCTTTTGAGATCATCTGCAATCCATAACCTT
This sequence comes from Suricata suricatta, assembly GCF_006229205.1. Lineage (NCBI taxonomy): Eukaryota > Metazoa > Chordata > Mammalia > Carnivora > Herpestidae > Suricata > Suricata suricatta. Next base: position 172,721,423 of record NC_043701.1, read on the forward strand.
AATTAGGTATATGATAGTCCATGTACAGACCCTAGAGTAGCCTCTTTGACTTTTCTGACTTTATTGGCTGTTTTGCCATTGTCTAGATACGGCCTTACTTGTATATAGGAATATGATATTGTAATATATAGAGACCTGCATTTATATGCTTAATTTGTATACCTATCCTTTGTCTGGGGTGGTGTTTGACCTATATCAACCATATAGGATAGAATACCTTGCCCTCACCATCTGTCCTTCCAAAACAACACTATCCCGTGAACTCTTGTATAGTACATGTTTTGGCTTAAAAGACATTATGCTTTCTCCCAGGGTTGGACCCGGCTGGGCCATATTTCCACAACACTCCAAAGGAAGTAAGGCTGGACCCCTCGGATGCCGACTTTGTCGATGTTATTCATACAAATGCAGTTCGCTTACTCTTTGAGTTTGGTAAGTTTTAAAAACAAACAGAAACTAGACTGAAGAATGGAGAAGAATTTTAAAGCACTTATCCTGCTTTTAACCATTTCAGGTGCTGGAACTATTAATGCTTGTGGTCACCTTGACTTTTACCCAAATGGAGGGAAGCACATGCCAGGATGTGGAGACTTAATTACACCTTTATTTAACTTGGATTTCAATGCTTATAAAGAAGGTAAATCGCTTTCTAAAATATGAAGCTGGCTTTGGATAGGATCCACACTCTTTTGCACATAATATAATATGAAAATATATGTTAGTGTAAAACACGGTTACACGTATGAAGCTCCCACTAGTGAGCTCTGCAAGATCAGTGTCAGTGTCTTAGGTATTCTCATATCCCCAGCCCCTATCAGAATATCTAGCATATTGTAGTCACTTGGTTTAAACAAGGAGGATGTATTCATTCATTTGACAAATATGTATCAAGAGTGCCTACTATGTGTGAGGCATTATTGCAGGGTGCCTACTATGCACGAGGCATTATTCCAGGAACAGCAGATGTAAGAGTGAATATGAAAGGCAAAAACCCTACCCTGATGGAGCTAATGTTATAATTTTCTAGAAAAACAATAAAAGAGTAAGGAGACAAAGCAAAGTGTAGAATGGAATATGAGGCATTGGTGATAATAGCGGTCGAGTGGGGAAAGGAGATTTTTGATAGGGTGGCCAGGGAGCCCTTACTGACAAGATGGCCTAAAGGAGTTAGCCATGTGGATACCTGGGGGAAAGGCATTCGGGGCCAATGGGTGGGGGACAGCAAGTGTAAAGGGCCTATGGCAGGAGCCTGCCTGGGAAGTTCATGGCAGTGAGGAGCCAGTCAGGGCTGGAGTGAATTGAGAGAGGAGAATTGTAGCCATGAGGTTGGAAAAGGAACAGGTGCAGAGGGAGATAATGCAGTGCTTTATAAACCCTAGGAGAGATTTCAGCTTTTACTCAACTGAGATGGGGGCCTTGGGAGGATTTTGAGCAGAGGAGAGATACGGTGTGACTTACTTTTTAACAGAATCACTATTGATCACAAATTACATTAATCACACCTTAAACAAATAGTATATAACCCTTTATAGTAGTTTCTAGTAACAGTAATATCTATAGAGCACTTTGTAGTAAGACACCAAAAATTATTATTTGGGAATTTCATTATTCTCCAGATCAATACATCACCATCATGTAAATAATGAAACATATCATACAATAACACATAAAGTACACAATAGTAGGATGTATGATGATGTGATAATAAATTGATGACCCTACATATCTCACCATCTGATTCCATGTGGTCAGACTATCTAGGTGATGTAATTATTTCATCTTCCAATTGGCTGGCGTAGTGCAAAGAAACACAGATCATGACACTGAGCGTAGCTTGAATTTCCTCTTCTCTAGAGACAAATTGAAAAGTTTTAATATCTGTTCGGAAAAGTAAATGTGATTAGAAGTCTGTATTTGCAATGTCTTTTGAAGGAAAGAAACAAGTGGTGAATTAGATATTCAAAATGAGAAATCCAATACCATCTAGAAGAGATCAGCAAAATTCAGGCAAATAAGGCCTGTTATAAAACTTGTCTTCTTATTTTCCATATTGTGACTTAAAACCCTTTCTATTAGGATAAAATATAGATTGTAATATTTCTTTATATCACTATATATATATATATATATATATATATATATATATATATACACACACACACACAGGACATTTGAAATTCTATAAAGAATTACATCAAGTAAAATACATTCATCACAAGCTATCATTTTAAGACATTATAAAATTCCCTACAGCTTTATTTAAGTTTGTGTATCATTCATGTTATGATTTAGATGAGTTTTAAGACATAAGCTATTCTATTTTACATTATATTTGTTACTAAGAAATAATTTACTTTTAATATTTATGTTTTCTTATATGATAATGAACATCTTGTCTAAATCACAATTAATCATGAGTATAAATTTGAACATAAAAAGACCTGATGTAAGAGAAGTCCCTGTTAAAAAAAAAAAAGATGATGCCAAGTATCGATCTCTGCTTTCTGAAATTACCCTGTCTCAATTATCTACTCCATGATAAAGCATAATGGCTTAAAAGAACAATGGTTTTATTGCCTATTGTTCTGAGTGTCAAGATTCCAGCGGAGTTCTGCAGAGTTTGCTTTGTGAAGTGAGTCATGTGATTGCATCCAGCTGGGGGCTACGCTGGATTAATCTACGTGGGAAGGTCCAACATGGTCTTCCATATCTGGAGTCTCAGTACTGGTTCTTCTCTCGAAGTGGTTTGTTATTGTTCAGGGCCTTTCTTTCCAGCCAATTAATCAGGATTTCTTAACATCTTGCAAAAGCAAAAGTGGATGCTAGAAGGTTGCTTAAGACAGAGGTCCTGAACTTGCACAGGGTCAATTCCTCCATGTTCTGTTGGTCAAAGCAAATCACAAGACTAGCCTGTAATACGGGGTGGGGGGACTGTGAAAAATTAATGGCTCCTTGTTCTTGAAACGAAGAATGGTAACCTGATACTGCAAAAAGGTGAGAAACTGAAAAAGAGTGATTCATTGGAAGCCACTATTGTAGAATAACGATCTACTGTATATACTAAAACAAAATCTAGTTCTTCAAAGATCAACCAAGCTGTGTAGAAGAATAGTCCATGCCAGACCCTAAAAATGTTGCTGTACAAGATAAAGAGCATAAATGACTAGAATACTATGGTAACTTCAGAATGCACAAATGTATTTAGGTATGCCTTCATTATTGCAACAATCTTAACTATTAATGGCAATAATGTCATGCCTGACAATGACAAAACTAACTTCTATTTAGCATTCTTCATAATACCTCTCACCTGTCACACCTGGAAATTCAGCTGAAGCTGTGTTTGGTTAATGTTGTTAGCTGTTTTGCGATTGAAGAGCAGGGAGTTCAACCTTCCTGCAGAAACAGAGAGAGAGAGAGAGAGCACTAACTGGTCTAAGGTAGAGATGTGTGCACAAGAATACCTAAGGCTTTACATCAAAGATCCAGGAAGTATGGAAGATGTTGGTATCCGAACACGGAGTCATCTGTGTTTGCATTTGTTTATCTACCCTGCTTGAAAGTCCCTTGAGAGTCACACAAAGAACTCTTTGATACAGAGAAAATGATACATAATAGATAAATATTGCACAATATCCAAGCCTACACACAAGATCTGGCTGTCTAGACCTCCCAACTCAAGAATCTGTTGTTGCTTTTTTAAGTTACTTTTCTAAGAAATGGTTCACATGATCAGTTATCAGTTAATCAGTTTATTGCTCTCTATTAATTGGAAATTGTCTTCACAGACGTGGCTTCCTTCTTTGAATGCGACCATGCCCGAAGTCATCGCTTTTATATTGAAAGCATCCTCAATCCTGATGCATTTATTGCTTATCCTTGTAGATCCTACAAATCTTTTAAAGCAGTAAGTAAAGCATTTTGCAGTGGAACTTAATTAGCAAGTCTGTTTTTGAAGCACGATCGGCCAACTAAAAATTAGTGCTTTGAGTATGTGGCAAAAAATACATCTGCCATTTTGGGAAATAATAGATTCTTTCTCTGTGCAGAGTACTGAACAGTATCTGGATGGCTGAAGGGCTTAAATAAGTAAACCACCTATTTGTATTCTGGTTGTTTCAGCTCTTTTGAAGATTATATCCAGGTTTGCTTTTGGGGCCATTTGTTATGCGGTAATTAGATGCTACTGTGTAACAGCCATAAGTCCGGGGCAAAAATTTTCTGTGTATATATTTTAAATGTCATCTTCAAAGATGCCCTGAGAAGGCTGAACCAATCAATAGCTACAACGAAACATATTACTATTTACTTGGAACATGAAAATTATTTTATTAAAATTTAATTATTTATACAGAGCAGAGCGAAGGCGCAGATAGCTCACAGGAGTTCCACACAGATCAATAAGGGACAAAATACCAAATCTGATTTTGCTAGAATCATAAAGCGAATGGTGCCAGATCTGAGTTAAATGTATTTTTCATTTGGTTATCACTATGAAAAGGAGAAAGAAAATCTATTTTGTAGTGAAAAGTGCAAAAGATTTTCTTTCTGATGCTTTAGAGACCTAATTCCCTGTTTTATCAGGGTAGAAAAATGTGGGGCTTCCAGCTGAAGTTTATTGTAAGTAATAGCACTTTGTGACTAAGTGCAGTGTTAGACAGGAATAAGCATTTCCCTGGTCTTACAGAGCAAGGTGATGGGGTGTCCTCAGGCCACCTTCTCGGTCTCCCCAGCGGGTTCTGATTCATGGCACGTCCATGAAGCTTGTGAGCCAAACACTGACATTTCCCCAGGGACCTCATCCTACCCACTTCCTCTCCTTCCGGCCCCAGATGCTGCTCTGAGTGCTGAAGGGATCTTGACATTTAGTATACTGAAGGCAGGTGGAAGAGATGCTCAGAATCACTGTATATTCAGAGATAATGGGGCACAGTCTGTGACATTGGAGCAGTTTAGGCTCCTGTGCCACATGGATGCTAATTATGGCTACAAACTAGAGAACACGGAGTCAATGTCCTTGATGTGTTTTATTGTGCTTCTTACCCAAACAGTCATAAACATGAGGTGAGATGAAATTAAATAAATAGAACAGAATAAAATAAAATAAAAAAATAGGCATTCTAGTACAAGGTTCACATTCTTGCTCCATCGCTTATTAGACACACAACATTGGACGAATTAAATTTAATTTCTCTGTACTTCAGTTTCCTCATCTGTTAAATAGAGAGACTGAAAGCACTAGAATAATAAAGAGAACTTGTAAGGACTAATTGAGTTAAAGGCACATAAAATACTTAAAAAGTGGCTGACACATGGTAAGTGCTTAATAAATATGACCCCTTTTATTATTGTTAGAATGTTTCTTCATTAAAAATAGAGTTTTACATGGGATATTTTACTATCATCCTAGCCTAAATGTCCATGTTTCATAAATCTGAACGTTCAAACCCTAAAATAACAAATATTCAAATGCCACTACCCAGATTTTCTTAAGTTAACATTTTGTTAGTTTTGCTTTAGATTTCAAAACTTACAGATGAAAGTGAACTACCTAAGTATTCCCTTCACACCCTCTCCTAACACAGGGTTTGAAATGAATCTGATATTATATCAAATAAATAGTATTATACTGTATCTTTCTGGATTTACTTTTTTGTTTGTTAAATTTTATAAATTTGAGATCTGGGGGCACCTGGATGGCTCAATCGATTGAGCGGATTGAGCGACTGGCTTCGGATCAGGTCAGGATCTCATGGCTCATGAGCTGGAGCCCTGCATTGGAGCCTGTGTCCTCTTCTGTCTCTGCCCCTCCCCCACTTGTGCATGCCTGCCTGTGCTCACTCTCTCGCTCTCTCTCTCAAAAATAAACACTAATAATGTTTAACATAAAATAAAATATATTTGAGATCTACGTTAATATATGTAGATCTAATGTATTTATTTTACAGAAATCAGCCACAATTTTTTTATTCATTCCCCTACTAATGGGCATTTTGGTTGTTTCCAATTTTTCTTATTAAAAGCAATTCTGTAGTAAACACTCCTGTCTGTCTGCTAGTGGGCTTGTGTGGAAGTTGCTTTACGGAATGTAATACAAGTGAAATTGTCAAAGTGTATGTGCATTTCTGTCTTTATTAGATATTACCAAATTGCTGTCTGCCATACCTGTCCATTTATATTCCCAACAGGAGCAAATGAGAATCCCACACTCCGTGTCTTCCCTACTACTTGATGTCGCCATTTTTAAAAATTTTTACAAATCTGCTGAATATGAAATTGTATGTCGATTTAATTAGCACATCCCTGACACCTAGTAAGATTGAGCATAGTTATTGACTATTTGGTTTCTCTCTTCTATGGATTATCTATTCATATCATTTATTTATGTTTCTAATAGGCATTTTCTCCCTCTATTACTTTTGTTTTATTTGGTTTTGTTTTTGAAAACAATCAGATGGCCTGTTAGGCAACTTAGTCATTTTTTCCCCAGATGTTTATTTATTTTTGAGATAGAGAGAAAGGGCATGCGTGTTTAGGGGAGGAGCAGAAGTGGTGGGGGACAGAGTATCCAAAGCAGGTTCCGTGCTTCAGTCTCGGATGCAGAGCTCTAACTCACTAACCATGAGATCATGACTTGAGCCAAAATCTGATGCTTAACTGACTGAGCCACCCTGGTGCCCCAACAGCTTAGTCATTTTGAAATGCATGTGCTTTATTTAAATTTCAAGGATTTACTGTAGTTTAATAATATATTAGGAGTTTATTGAAGGTCAACATTTCTAATTATATTTCTGACTACCTCTTATTTTCTGTCACCAGGGAAATTGCTTCCATTGTCCCAAAGAAGGTTGCCCAACAATGGGTCATTTTGCTGATAGATTTCACCTCAAAAGTACGCAGTCTAAGAGAGTGTATTATTTTTTAAACACAGGGACTCTTTCCCCATTTGCCCGTAAGTATCAGGGCTCAGTTTTATTGTAATGCTTTAAGGTACTTATCTTTAAAAATTCAACAGTTTTTACTGAGTGTCTACTAAATAACTGGGCATTGTGCCAGACTCTGAGGATCCAATGAGGAGTCTACTGGGGAGGGTCAATCCCGAGTAATAAGTGTTCTGTTGGGAGACATACAAGGGAGGAACCTCCACAACGAAGCCAAGGGAGCTTTCTGAGGGAAAGTAAATTCTACGCTGACTCTTGAAAGATGAGTAAGAGGGAAAAGGAAATGGGAGTATTCCAGTCAGAAGGAACTACACATGTCAGTGCCTTGAGGTGCGAGAGAGCCAAATCAGAAAGAAGACTTCCTCAACAGGACTGGAGAGACCAGGAGGGGAATAATATGAGATGAGGCAGGAGAAGTAAATTAAATCAAATAATGAAATTGCATGTCATGTGGGGAGTTTGGACTTTGTCTAGGAACTAATAGAAAGCCACCGAAGGATATTAAGATGATCAGACTGGTTTCTTAAAAAATCATTCTGGTTGCTACATGGATTCGAAGAAGAAGAGATAGAGGCAGAATGGCCTGTTAGAACAAGTGTTGCCTCACCACCATGTGAGGTGATGGGTGTGTTAACTAACCTGATAGTGGTAATCCTTTCACAATACATGCATATCATTATATCACAATGGCCACCCACACAGTGTTATATGTCAGTTATGTGTCAGTAAAGCTGGACAGAAAGGGAGGAGAAGCGGAGCGAGGCCAGAGATGGTTGGGAGGCAGAATCACAAAGGAACTTGGTGAATGGATTTGAGGGATGCAGAAGGTCAGGAAGTCAAGGATGATTCTGGCTAGCTGGACAATGTTCCATTCAGCGAACTGGATAACACAGAAAGAAAGGCTGGCTTGGAGGAAGTAGGTGGGCTCCGTCTCTAACTCATTAGGTTTTGAGATGCCTTGAGATGTGGGGGCGTGTGTGCCCATGAGGCAGTGAGAGGAATGGGTCACCGAACTGGTCTACAGATAGAGATGTGGGCGATCCCTGTGTAGAGACGGCAATCAGGGCTGTGGAGGTGGATGATGTAATTACCTAAGGAAAACGTGTCAAATGAGAAGAAAGAGAGCAGAGAAAGAGAACCCACAAAGGAGAGTAAAGAATGGCAGAGAGAGAAGGTAAACCGATGTGGGGAGCAGTAAAAGGGAGGGAGAAAAGAAAAGACAGTGAGGAATGGAAGATGCATCCCCCAAAACACTTAAAGGTCAGATGAGAGGGGGGCCCAAAGGGCTCATGGGACGAAGCACTAATGGTGTCACTGGGAACATGGGGCGAGTTGTCTCAGTGACGATGTGGCCATGAGATGGGCTGAGGAGGGAAGGAGAACTCTGACAATTATTAACTCAGGAACTGAAAACTCTCTCTAGTAGGATCGCCCCCCCTTTCAGACATTTCCAAACAATTTTTGGAAGAATTGCATTTTTTAAATGTGTTGTTAAACATACAACAATTTCAGGATTCACAATGAAAGATCTGTTTCATTCTAGATTTTTTTTTAAAGTAATGCTTGGCCACTGGCAAGGGGATTTATCCTGTGGACAGGCTTCGTGCTGTCCCAGACCTGCTCTAAATAAACAGGCATTCTGAACTCAGAGCCCTGCGGGAGAGGAAGGGCCGACCCACTTGGCTTCTCATTATAAAAGCACATACCCTCTTGCCTGATAGGTGTTTGAGATTTGTTCTGGATTAGTGGCCAAACCACGGCCAATAAAAACCTGGCTGTGGAAAGTATACGTGCTACAGAATACAAATTTAATAGATGAAAGGAAACACACACATCCATCTTAAAAAGTCATAAAAATGCCTAGAAAATTAAAGAATTTTCCTTAAAGAGTATCATTCCACTGTTTACTTTTGTAAAATGAAAATACGCACATTTATATGTACCTTTAAAGGCAGTTTTTCACCCAATTCACTCAAGCTACATAAAGTTGTCTTTTTTCATGAACACAAACAGCCTCATTTCAGGGCTGAAAGTTGAATTCACATCCAAGTGCTTGGAAGGTCATGATTTTCTCATGTTTTCCCCTCTCTATTTTCTCTCTCTCTTTTTTTTTATTTCCAGGTTGGAGTCACAAATTATCTGTCAAACTCAACGGAAACAACTTCACCCAAGGAAGCGTGTTTCTCCGTGTTGGTGGAACAACTGGAAAAACAGGGGTGTTTGTGATAGCCAGGTAGGCCAGGGCCAAGGGCGAGGACGCGGCAGGTGGCACAGGGCTGGGCATTTGTGAATGAGCGGCTCATTCAGCAGCTCGGTCCCTTCCTGCAGCAGAACGGCACAGGCTGGCATGCCACACCTGCCTTTTCTTTTCATGTTTGCCAGATATAAAATAGAAATCATGGTATCCGTGTTCTCCATGGCTCCAACTTGAAACAGAAAATGTTGGAAAGTGATGGCATAAAATTACAGACCTAGACAATAAAGCAAGTGGACAATTAAACAAGATATATTGTTAATTCAGTCCATTAATATCATACAGATCTGAGCATATGTTTTCATTTGTGTAGATTCAAATCACTTATGGAATAGGACACATATATAAATTTCCAGATTTCTAAGAAGCTGAGGAGTACACACAGATACAGGACATGTGTTGGGACAGTCAAAGGTGGGAAAAATTCAATAGAGATGTTCACTGTGGACCTTTGGCTGAAGTCCCCTTTGATCTTGAGTTTTCCTTAAGCTTTCCTTTGGTCAACCTTAGTATTTTTGCTTAACATATTTCACTTTTGTCGGTTAATTCTGTAATCCATTTCTGAATTAACATTATGCATGCTAACTAGATGCTACCCTTTGGTAAACCAATGAATAGATTCGATTTTTGCCTCTCTGCTTTGCATCATCTTCAAATAGTGGGCAGAGGCATGAAAAACAGAGATTTTGTGGTTATTTTGCCAGTGGAAGGATGCATCAGATTAATCACTCCGGCAGTTTGTGCCCGTCATCTTGCCTTAAGCAGCTGCCTGTACATATGGGTTCAGTTGGTGATCATCTGGACCCTGGCCAATGCACCGTCTCCAGCCCACCCTTCAAGCTCTGTCTCCCACCATTTGACTTTGTTCATCTTCAGCTCAGCCACATTACCCTGACTGCACTCCCCAACATTAACTAGATCCTACCTTTTCCTCTCTTCCTGACTTCACCCATGCTGTTCCTTTGTTCCAAATACTGTTCCCTGTCTTAGCAGATCTCATTTCCACTTGTTCTTCATGTCCCCATTAAGCCAGTCCTCTGAGAGCAGTTCAATACAATCATGTACTTGTGGCTCTGAGGCCCACAGGATATTGCCTAACGCTGGACAATTCAAGCTCTGCAGAAAGGCCCCTGACCTGTGGCAGGTAGGACAAATAGGTGTTCTTGCCCCCTTAACAATGTATAGGAATATTTGCACATCTCTGCATTTCTTTTGCAAATCTCTAAAGAAGCTATTTGTCATCTTGCTGTGTAGTCACCCGATCCTCTTTAAGGACAATTCAGCATTTCTGGTTCACAGTAGATGTCTCATCTTGAAATGAAGTCAACTAAATGCATTTCCCTACTACCTATTCCTAGGTTTTAGTCAAGTGTCAAGAGTCTGGCCCCTTTTAGTCATTTGGGCTTCTAATGACACTGTTAGGAAGTATTGGACAGACGGTTCACAATGAGTGAAGACAGTTCAGGGAGCAACAGGAAGATTAGCCTTAAGAATTTGGAAAAAAAAAAAAAGCTGCTTTCTGGTAATTAAGTCAATTAATTCTACATGAAATGGACTAAGCCAGGCCCTAGGAACAGCAACATTCATTCATTCACTCAACAAACATTTGAATGCCCACTGTGTGCCAGGAATTGCTGAGGATTCAGCCACAGGTCCTATTCTTGTGGAACCTATCTTCCAGTTTTAGGACACAGGCAATAAATGAACAAAGGAAGAGGGAAACAACAGGAATAAGGAAATCTCATCTGGTCTAATTTGGGGTTGGATTAGATGTGCCCTGTGCCTCAAAATAATCCACTTTTCTCTGTTCTATTGCCATGCTCACCAAAACAGCTTTTGTTGACTCGTTTGGTTACCTGATCCTTTTTTTCCAGATGAGGAAGTTACCAGGGAAAGAGTTGGAATATTAGTAAAGAGAAAGCACTTCCCCACTGTGAACTGAAAGATCAGTTTTCTGTGAATTTAGCTCCTCCTTGAGAGTTTGATCATTTCCTGGTGTCAATAAAATCTGGTTCCTGACACTATAAAGCCAAGACCAGACCTTTCATTACAGAGATCCCATCAAGATGATGTCTCTCCAGGCACCCCCGAAAACATGAACTAGTCAAGTCTTCCTTTTCCCTCACCCTTCCTTCAAGCTTCAGACCCATGCTATTCCAAGTTGCTGATCAATATGAACAAAAAGAATGAATCTCCTACAAGCAAATGTCAGCAAATGCAATTTTCTGTTTCATGATACCATAAATGTTGTTTCATTACACCATCAAGAATACCCAAGGCAATCTTTTGAGTCTTATTTTTCTGTTTACAGTGGAACACTTAAGCCAGGCATGACTTATACAAAATTAATTGATGCAGATGTTAATGTTGGAGATGTTACAAATATTGAGTTCGTTTGGAAGAAACATGTGTTTGGACCCTCTGAGAATAAGTTGGGAGCAGAAATGGTGATAGATGTATCTGGGAAATATGGATATGAGTAAGTATTACTTTTTCCTTTGTTTAAATTTTAATGGTATCAGAAACCTATATATCATTTGAAATTTGCAACTAGCATACAAAGTTTTACATCTTGAAATGTTATAATTAAAAAGACAATTATTTAAGAAACCAATACTGTATTTGCAAAAGTGTTTACAAAATAATAATTACTTATTAAAATAAATCTACCATGTCCCTTTTTCCCCTTAAAATCATATTAGTATCCTTTTTTTCCTTGTTAAATTTTCCAGATCTGCCTTCTGCAGCCAGGACATTATGGGTCCCAGTGTTGTCCAGATCCTGAAACCATGCCCATCTCAGATACAGTTTTGATGGATTTACTTAATGCGAGCGTGAAAGAATCTCCTTCTAGTTGGTATCTGAACCAAGCATGAATGAGATAGAAAAGTACAATTGGTGTTTTCTATGGAAGATGTTTTTCTCTTTGATAAACTTTGAAAGTGCCTTAAAAACAGGCTGAATCCTAGGACAGAGTATAGTATGGTGATCTGAAAAAATCGGAGTACCAGGGACAAAATATAGCCATGTGGGAATTTCCCTGAATGAGAAGAGGAGATGCCCACGGCTGGTGGAATAAATTCACTGGGCAGAAGCGAGACTCTGGATGAGTATTCGAAGTACATTTTAAGTATTTCCAGGTCAAATAATCATTGTTCTAAAATGATTTAAAGAATATTTATTCTGTTGTTAAATCTTGCTAAGATAACTTGTGATGATAGTTCATGATATATAGTGACGAGAACCCTGTGGGTTGATATACTTTTGTATTAATAACGAAAACCGATGAGAGTACATTCTATTTCCAAGTTGCTCCTTGGTCTTCAGGTGTATGTGAAGTAAAAGAGATGTGGGGGCTCATCTGTGATGTGTACACCAGTTAGCATTAGGCCCTCAGGGTCGTCAGCCTCTTCTCTAGAAGCCCCGCAGCCAGGGAGAATTACTCCTCTCTGGGCCTTGACCGTTCCATAGAAAATTTGCATGTAGCCTAAAGGCAGCATTTCATTTGTAAAGCACTTAACTATCTCTTGGTGTTTGTAATAATAATACTGTAATGTTTAAATGTATCAATTTAAAAAAAAAATTTTGCTTCAGTCTTTTGTAATTCAGTTGTCCTTATCCAGTGCAAATGAAAGCTGAACGTTTTTATTTGCTCTGTTTTCTAACGGGTTCAGTGGTTAGCCCGCTGCACCGTATACTACAAATGTTGCCAAAAAGAAATGACGACAGGTCCTCTGCAGAAGTTTTCTTCATTCTCTTTGCTGCCTTGCTGTCACATGAACCTCAAGAAGAGGCCCCGGATGTACTTAAACTTGTGTTGTGGCCGAAAGGAGAGAACAAAGCGGGGTGGGCTCTTTCCCATTGTGCCAAGCAGCTAGCCCACTGATTGGAACGCAAGGCTCCCTGGAAGGAGGGAAGGAGGGAAGGAGGGGCAGACACATTTGGCACCATCTGGTTGGTTGTCTACTCTCTGGTGGGCGTGTCAACCCTAGGCCTCGGCCAGGCAGGGGCAGGGTGGCCGCCTCCACAGGAGAGGCCGAGCCCTCCTGCCGCCCACCCAGCTCGCCTTGGCAGCCTGGCGGTAGAGTCAGCCCCATGGCTCTGGGGGCAGAAACCTTCCTGCCAAAGCAGCTGTCCCGAGCCTGCGCTGTTCTCTGCTCAGCCTTTCTCTCTTTCAAAAAGGGCTTGGCCACCAGCAGCAAGAGTTACGGATCAAGTCACAGCATGAGGCCCTGTGAGTCCCGGCCTGCCTCCTTGCCCAGGAGGCCTCTTGACTGCTTCCTTCTAAGTATGAAAAGACAAAGGAGAACCAATTAACTTCCAGAAACCCTATTTTAATAAAGTGCAAACTTTACATTCCATAGAACTTACTCTCTGCCCCCCCCCCCCCGCATTATTAGAATGCTGTGAGGATGAAAAGTTGTGCGTGGACTATGTAGGCAAAGGGATTCTGAAAGTTTAGAGTGACAGCATTATTTTCTGAGTGTATTGTTTGTTCCCTAGGAAAACACTAAAAGAAAAAAAAAAATGACTCCCTTTTTCGCTGAGTGCCCTGCGTTACGGTAACTTAGTATTTTGAGCCAGCGGATGTTGGTGCACGGAGTGTCAGGAAATTCTTCTGCTCCTTGAGAGAACTGCCATTAATGCTGAAGAATGACTTCCAATCCACTGAGCCATTTACGCCCTCCACCCTCATTGCTGTTGATTCACTCAGACCTCATCATCATGTCATCCCAAATGCCCACCTTGTTACTGTGAGGGTCCCCTGGCTGACCACAACTGGGTCCCTTCAGGCTCACTAACTGACATTCTCAGACCTCCTGGTGACTTCTGATCCATTTCCATTACCCATCTCCTTTCTCAAAATCTACCAACCAGATCATTTCCTTTCATACCTGGTTTAAATTGCCTGATAATTTAGTTTAGTAATAATACCTACAGTGCCCTAAACCCCATCTCTTTTTTTTTGTATCCTATTAAGGAAACCTTCTACCTAAATGCACCAAGATTTCCTTTCTCTAGGCCAGCACCCGGACAGTTTTGTCCTTCCTATATCAGGAAGGCTGATATAACGATAAATCAGTCATCAACAGTCTTGAAATTCTACCTATTACTTTTTGGTTAATGTCTATTTTATACCTCCTATCCTGAACTCTCCCCTGTTATCAGAGAGCAAATCTCCCCTCTTTATTTATTTGTTTGTTTGTTTGTTTTTTAGAAAGAGAGAAAACGAGTGGGAGAAAGGGGCAAAGGAAGAGACAGAATCCCAAGCAGGTTCCAGGCTCAGCACTGAGCCTGATGCAGGGCTCAATCTCATGACCTTGGGATCATGACCTGAGCCCAAATTACGAGTCAGATGCTCCACTGAGCCACCCAGGCATCCCTCTCTTCTTTTTGATCCACATCTATCAACTACCTACATCTGCATCTATTTCATCCTGTTTTGCTCCAGTAAGGAACTGCTGCCTCTTCTCCCACTCAAGGTCAATGCCTACCCCATGCATTGACTCTCACCTCTCCTGCTTTCCTGGGGACACTTTGCTATTGATTACATTCTCCTTCTTTTGAATATGCAACCTCTCATTGCATCAGATTTTTAAAAGTCTAGGTCTCTCAATGGGGGAAAAATTGTGTTCAACCCTAAATTGCCCTTTATTCCCATCTGACCCCAGAATGACTTTCCCTTGACATTCCCAGCAACCGCCAATCACTAAGTTGAATAGAAAATCTTACCCATTTAGTCCATCCTTCAGCAGAATTCAACACTGTTGTCAACTTCCCCCTGCGCACTTACTTCTTAAAATTAAAAAAATATATATTTTTGCTTTTTACTTTTCACTGTAGAAACTTTCAGATATTTACAGCGGCCGAGAAGTTGGTTAAATAGAACCCCCAGGCTCTTGTCAAATAGTTTAACGATTTGCAAATTTTGCTAGTTAATGAGTGTGTACACAAGCACACACTCCCTGTTTTTGTTGTGTTTGTTTTTGCTGGAATAATTTAAACCAAATTCCAAGCATAATCCTATTTCCTCCATTTATACTTCAAATTGTTTAGCATTGCTACAATATCCATTTTATAAAAATTTAACAGTAATCATTTTTAAATGTACTGCAGATTAACTGAAAAAATTAACAGTAATTCCTTAAGATCATCTTATACTGAGATAGTTTTTAAGTTTCCAAGATTGCCTGAAAAACGTCTTTGGGCAGTGGGTTTGTTTAAACTGGGAACCAAGGAAAATCCAAATACTGCCTCTGTTGACTTGTCCCAAGTCTCTTCTCCCCTGTGACACTTCCTCCTTCCCCTTCTTGCACACGCGTTATTAAACAAACCAGGTCACCTGTCTGTACTTTTTCTCACAGTTTACTGATGGAACCCTCTTGGTATCATTTCCCACATTTCTTTCCTGTAAATTGGTTGTTAGGCAAGAGCCGTGACGAGATTCAGGGTGCGCCATGCCGGGCAGTGGGGACTGAGCACCTCCTGGCTGGCCTATGGGATGGGCAGTTTCTGCACCTGACTTGCAGCTCTCTCTTGCTCGCTCTGCTTTCTCTCTTTTTCTTTTCATTTCACGGGTAATGTACATGGTAGCACTTTATAAATTCGAAAGGGCGATACCAATTAGAGTCGTGGGTAGAACAGAATAGCAGATGGCAGGGAACCTGGGTGCTAAAACATCAGGCTAAGAGGGGAAAATGCCTGGAAGAAGGTCCACAGAGTTTGTGCTCTGGGAAGAGTGGAGGAAAGGGCAAAGGGCTGTGTGAAGATCCAGGGCTGGAAGAGGTGTCAGCTTCCGCACTCTGGCTGGGGCCGGAGGAAGTAGATTCTAAAAGATCCTCTAGAAGTGAAGGAAAATTCAGATACCTGGCAGAGTTGGGCGACTATATCTTCAGGCTCCTCAGATCAGAGTGAACGGTAGCAATTACCCTGCTCAGTAGAGCCCTCGGGTTCTTTTGGTTTTTGTTTTTGTTTTTGACGCTGCAGCTCTCGAGAACAAGCCCACGGCATCAGGAACAGGGATGTAGGCCAAGGTTTTGTTTCCCAGCCTCTTAAAAACCTCAGCTCCTGTTAGATAAACATAAAAATCTCTTGTCTCTCCCAGGGTCTTTACTCCTCCACTTGGGAAAAAAATCTATCTTTTTTCATATACCTTCCGACGAAACAGATTTTGTAAATGTTTACTTTCTGTAACTCGTGTCATAAAAATGATAGGTGTGCCTGGCTTGTGTTATGTTTTTTCCCCAAATACATACTAATAGCACTAGATGGGTTTCTTTGTTTTACGTGTGCTTCTCTAAAAGTTCTGCCGTAAATGATTTAAGTCTTAGACTCAGGAGATTGGAGCTTCTATTAGATTTCATGCCAATTCGAGAGAGGCTAAATGTCTCTGTAGACTGAGCCGAAGATTTGGGGCAAATGTTTACTTCCTTGCAAAGCCTATTTTTTTGTTTGATTTTTGCAAACATTTAGCCTTTATACATTCACATGTTTTTTCTTTCTGTTCATAGGCTTTTTGTTTGTTTGTTTCATTCCTTCATTTAACAAACATTTGTTGAGTTATCTTTCTGTTACCTTCACATGCCGGCACTGTGCTTAGTAACAAGGTATATGAGAAAAAAGAGCTAGACCCTGCTCCTACCTCGCGCAGAGCATGATCAGGGACGCAGGAAAGGAAATCCTTGATTATATGCACCATGACAAGCTCTTGTGATAAACGCGGGCAGAGGAGTGAGAGAAGAAAAGAGTGTTCTTCTCGCCTTCACCTTCTGCTCCGTGATCTCCTGTGGAAGCCAAAACAGACAGAAATCAGTAAGGTTTCATCTCTGAATTCTCTGGTCACCACATATATTGTTCCAAGCAATTCCATTTTGGAATTTAATGCACTTTATTTTTGCAATCGCTGAGATCCCGGAGAAATAGAGTGGGGATTTCACTGATACACACACACACACACACACACACACACACACACACACACACACCCCTCTGGATCTGTTGACTGTGAACTGTGGCCAGAGGCACAGTCATTTCCTTGAGGGTCTTAGGCACAAGGAGCAGAGGTCACACTCAGTAGATTTAGGATGACGTCACCCAGAGCAGGACAACATACTCCAACACACTCCCTTCAGGTTCACCTCGGACAATCCAGGGGCCCCAGCTAAGTCAATGGCCAAACAATGCCCATGGGTCAAGAAAACAGATGGAATCACCAAGCTTCTGTCCACCATTTTGCAACAACTACAGGAAACCTCACGCTTAAAAGAAATGAAGAAACGTATGATTGTGTGGCGGCAGAGAATGCCACTTGAACACTCTTAGCTTGACGAGCAGTAGGCTATACTTCCGCGCCCCGTTCATTGATATAAGACTCTCTTTGTTTAATTAAGAGCATGCACCAAGACATGACTCCACATGCAAGTGTGAGAAAAGGGAAGGTTAGTGGTTCCTTTCTGGCTTAAAAATGAACATGAAAAGGCATGCGTATTTATAGCCTCCGGAGAACAGGAAGAAATTGAAATTTTATTTCCAGAACAAAACACATTTAAGTCAATAGATCAGAATTAGACCTTTAACAGGACAAGGGTTATGTTCACAGGATACAGCTTCATTCTCCAACTCCAGGTGTTTTATTAAAGCTTTTATTACCCAGAGTGCCATTTGCTTTTTCTCTGAAGCTGGAAGGTAAAATGCAACATTACCACTGTCTTATTTACAGAGTTTTCTCTCTCCCAGGGTCCCTGGGTGGCTCAGTTGGTTAAGTGTCCGGCTTCAGCTCAGGTCATGATCTCACGGCTCGCAGGTTTGAGCCCCGTGTCAGGCTCTGTGCTGACAGCTAGCTCAGAGCCTGGAGCCTGCTTCAGAGTCTGTATCTCCTTCTCTCTCTCTGACCCTCTCCTGCTCGCACTGTCTCTCTCTGTCTCTCAAAAATAAATAAAAAACATAAAAAAAGTAAAAAAAAATAGTTCAGAGTCTTCTCTCACCAACATGGACAAAGGCCCACAGATTTTCAAAACCAGAAATTAATTCTGTTGGTCATCACAAAGAGAAGGAGACAGGCCCAAGGAGTCCAAAACACACAATTTGGAAAAAGAAAAATGCAGAAGACGTAAAATACAGGACACATGCTATTTTGGACCAACAGTGTGAATGGTGTCTGAAATCTCAGAAAGGAAGTGTGTTTCTTTTTGAACTTCCACAATATTGCAAAATTTAACATATGGTACAGTGCATAGAATTGTGACTTAGAGGGTCTCAAGTCTTGTCCTGACGACCAGGTCAGTTAATGAAGAGGACTGAGGCAAATTGTTTTCCTCTTTGGGCTCAGTGTGCCCACCTGAAAAACAAAGATACTATTTCTGATTTCGGTGGCTGCTTTCTCACTCTTTGGTTAATAAGGCGGTGGTATGCATGCATAAATGAATGGATAGATGGGTGAGTCAATCAATAAAAAATAAATTTGGGTTTTCTTGTGTGACCATAATTCTTCCCAACCATGTAAAGCTCTTAGGTATTTATACGTTTTTATGATGTATACTGTTTGTACCCAATAAATTCATGTTTTCCTGATGTTTAATTTGTCTTTTTTATTGTGGAAAGCCTTGCTTGGCTTAATGTTTTGTTAAGGTGCCCTCTAGTGGAACAATGAACATATTGTGGCCTCCAGTGTCCGTTTAGTAATCACAAACCACAGCATTATATGCATTTTTAAATGTTTATTTTTGAGAGAGATGGAGACGGTGTGAGCGGGGGAGGGGCAGACAGAGGGGGACAGAGGATCTGAATCAGGCTCCGTGCTAACAGCAGAGAGCCCGATATGGCGCTCGAACTCACGAACCATGATGAGATCACGCCATGAACCGAAGTCTGACACTTAACCAACTGAGCCACCCAGGCGCCCCACATTATATGCATTTTGAATGAATCAAAAACCTCTATGCAGCAAACCTTCAGCACTCTAGATCTTAATATCTTACTCTGCTTAAAATTCTGGCTTGGAACCAAGCTCGAAATTTAAGAATAACAGTGTGTAGACTAGGTTGAATACCATTAAAAAGAACAAAACAAAACTCTTTTAATCATTGATTGCTGCTCTTGGAGTAATAACAGTGTGTACTGAGTTATATAAACCAGGGAGCCCGTTTCAGTGTGTTTACCAAATGCATGAATTACAACCAGGAAAGAAAGAGAAAGTCTTGTACTCTGCTGGTTTCCTGGGACTTTTCCCCAGCACGTGTCTCTGGGGAGACCAGGGCTGTGTCTGTGGACCAGCGCGAACACTAACTATACGTGAGACATATTAGAGACACAGTAGATGTATTATAGATGTAGTAGAGCTATGTTATAATAGGTGAACACCGCCTATAATCGCGATACCCGGACTTGGACTTCACAGAACGTCTAGGGCCGGGGAGCAGAAAGTGCCCCAGCCTGTGGGTGTTCTTCCGCGCTTGTCTTAAGGTTAAATAGGAACTCACGGGTCTTCCTCACTGGCCTGTGTTTCGATATAATCGCTGTTGGTGCGGTAATCAATAAAGTATTTCTCTCCAGAGACTGAACTCTCCCCTTGATTGAACAGCAACCAACGGAGTGTGAGGACAGCATCCAAGCTATGTCGACAAGGCAATTTAACACAATTAACTGGTAGGCTTTGTTTTTTTAAAAAGTGACAAGAGCATTTCAGTCAAGCGACAAGGTTTATTTTTTTTAACAGAATTCCACCAGCTATTGATTTCAGTGTAATACTATATCAATACACCAGTTCATCCAAAATATCACATTTGTCGTGTGTATATGCAGTGTCATGGGGTAAAGAAAAAACGAGAAAAAGATACGGCAACTTGAATGTCATAGGGTTAAATAAATACCTCGATTAGTATTTTATAAGGCAACGTTTGCTGGAAGCTTCTGTAATTATTCTTCATATTAAATTGAGGTCACTCCTCATAGCGAAAGGACAGTCAGCAGCACCATGGCAGCCGACTTAAAGTTAGGCGCATTTCCATGTTTATGTAACTACTGGAAAATTCTGTGACTAACGAATCTTTGGGGTGCTGATACTTCTTGCGCTGAGTGGGGGGAAAAGGCTGCCGTTTCTTTGTAGCTCTTGTGATCCGAGCAACTCGTGTTTGCAGAGTCACGTCCTTAATTCTGACACTTATATTCTCTCCTTAGGTTGTTTGCTCCATTGGCAACAGACCGAGCTCCCACACAGCTGAGGAGATTTAGGAGAATAAATGGGACCAGGGGGTGAATTCCATGTTGGTAAAGAGGGCTGATGCTAGAAACTGATCCTAAACATACAAGGCGTAACTCAGGTCACCAGATAGGAAGAAAGCCCCTAGGACAGGACTAACACATTTTGCTTTCATTTAAAGTTCTTTTTATTGAATAACAATGTGTACAAGAAAGCACAGTCATAATGGTGCAGCTCAATGTATTTTTCCAAAGTAAACACCCATGTAAATTCTTTTTATTTTTAAAAAAATTATTAATGTTTTATTTATTTTTGAGAGAGAGAGAGAGAGAGAGAGAGAGAGAGAGAGAGCATGAGCAGGGGAGGGTCAGAGAGAGACACAGAGTCTGAAGACAGGCTTCAGGCTCTGAGCCCGACGCCGGGCTCAAACCCACGAACCGTGAGATCATGACTTGAGCAGAAGTCAGACACTTAACCAACTCAGCCACCCAGGCACCCCTGTAAATTCTTTCTAAAAGAATGCTAATGACATAATAGAAGTCTCCTTTGTCACCGGTTCCAATCAATACCCAAACTAACCACTATTCTGGTTTCTATTACCTTCGGTTGTTTTTGCTTATTGTTTAAAATTGACACACATACAGTATTCATTCTTGGCTTGTCCAACATTATGTCTATAAAATTGTTGCAAATAATACTAGTTTCATTGTTTTCAGTGCTGTATAGAGCACTTGTGTGGCAATTTATTTATCCATTCTATAGATGATGGACCCTTAAGTTGTTTCTGGTTTGAAGCTATTACAAATAATGCGCCTAGGAGTATTTTTGCATGTATGAATACTTTTGAACATGTATTTTGTATGCATTTATTTTGAGTATGAACCTAGGAATGAAGTTACAGATTTGATAGAGTATGCACATATTCAGTTTTAACGGATGTGAATTTCCAAGGTACTGCCTTTGTTTCCTTTGGGTATCTATCTAGAGTATATGCCGCACTGCATAGTAACTCTATTTTTAGATTTTTGAGGACCGTCCGTTCTGTTTAGCATAGCGGCTGCATCAATTTACATTCCCACTGACAGCACACCACTGTTCTCTTCTCTCCACACCCTCACTGGTCTGTGTTCTCTCTTATCTCTTTGATAACAGCCATTCTAACAGGAATGAGGTATCTCCTTGTGGTTTCGTTTTGCACCATCACCATACACCTGTTGGCTCCTTGTTAGCCTTTGGAAAATGTCTATTCAGGTCCTTTGCCCATCTTTTAATCAGACTGTTCGGTGTTGGGAGGGGGTGAGTTGCTCTGTTTTGTTTTGGCTTGGTTTTGCTATTGAGTCATATGAGCTCCTTACATATTTTGGATATTAGCCTCTTATCAGAAATAAGATTTGGGGTGGTCTGTGTGGTTCAGTCCGTTAAGCATCTGACTCATGATTTTGACTCAGGTCAAGATCTCATGGTCTGTGAGATCAAGCCCCGTGTCGGGCTTTGCACTGACAGTCCGGAGCCTGCTGGGGATTCTCTCTCACCTCTCTCTCTCTCTGCCCCTTCCTCCCACTTGTGCATGCCCTTTCCCTGTCTCGCTCACTCACTTGCTATCAAAATACATAAACATTTCAAAAAAGAAATGCGAACACCTTCCTCCAATCTGTAGGTTGCCTTTTCATTGTGTCGACAGCTTCCTTTGCTGTGCAAAAGCTTTTTGGTTTGACGTGGTCCCATTTGTTCTGCTTTGCTTGCCTGAGTTTCCTGTGTCATCTCCAAACACTCATCCCAAGACCAGTGCCAAGGAACTCACTGCTTATATTTTCTTCCAGGGTTTTTATAGTCTTGTGTTTTTAAGTCTTTAATCCATTTTGAGTTCACTTTTGCATATGGTAAAAACTAAAAGTCCAAGTTCATTCTTTTGCGTGTGCAGTTTTCCCAACTTCATTTATTATTTAAAAAATTTTTTTGTTTATTTTATTTTTGAGAGACAGAGAGGAAGAGCATGAACAGGGGAAGGGCAGAGAGAGAAGGAGACACAGAATCCGAAGCAGGCTCCAGGCTCTGAGCTGTCAGCACAGAGCCCAATGCGGGGCTCGAACCCACAAACTGGGAGATCATGACCTGAGCTGAAGTCGGCTGCTTAACCAACTGAGCCACCCAGGCGCCCCCAGCAGCATCATTTATTGAGAAGACTGTCCTTGACCCATCATATATTCTTGGCACCCCTGTCAAAATTAATTGGTCATTTATGTGTGGGCTTATTTCTTGGCCCTTTATTTTGTTCCATTGATCTATATGTCTGTTTTTATGCCAGTGCCA
This sequence comes from Suricata suricatta, assembly GCF_006229205.1. Classification (NCBI taxonomy): domain Eukaryota; kingdom Metazoa; phylum Chordata; class Mammalia; order Carnivora; family Herpestidae; genus Suricata; species Suricata suricatta. The sequence goes on from NC_043701.1 coordinate 172,744,125, forward strand.
TACTGTTTTGATTACTATCTTTTTTAATTTGAGATCAGGAAGTGACTCTTCTTTCTCAAGATTGCTTTGGCTATTTAGGGTCTTTTTTGGCTTTACCAGTTTTGAAAAATTGTCAGCCAGTCCCTTTTCTGATATTTTTTTTTCCTCATTCTTTCCTGTCTTCTGGGAAATCATGCACACATGCATCAGATTTTATCTTTCTGTACTGTGTGCTGTTTATGCCCTTTTCTATATTTACCAGGTTTTTTTCTCTGTCCTTCTATCTGGATACTTTTACTGCTCTATCTTCCACTATACTTATTTTCTTTTCTGTGGTTTCTGATATACTAGTAAACCCATCTATTGGGCTCAATTTTAATTATTGCATCTTTCATTTTATGTGTTTCTAATGGTTCCTTCTCTCTGATTTCCAGATATCTGGTGAAATATTCCATCTCTAGAAAAAATGAATCATAACTACTATAAGCTCTTACCTGATCATCCAGTGTACTCAAAATATGTTGTTATATGACTAGAATTAATCTATTTTAGACAAACTTCTCTTTTAAACTAAAGTGACCTGGGGCGCCTAGGTGGTTCAGTGGGTTAAACATCCAACTGTGGCTCAGGTCACGATCTCATGGCTTGTGAGTTGGAGCCCCACACTGGGCTCTGTGCCGACAGCTCAGAGCCTGCAGCCTGCTTCATGTTCTGCCTCTGTCTCTCTCTGTCTGCTCTTCCCTCCCCCTCCCTGCTCATGTGCATTCCCTCTCTCTCTCAAATACAAAATAAACAATAAAAATTTTTAAATAAATAAGCTAAAGTAACCTGAAAAAAGTTTTAGCTAAAGTTTCTATAAACCTGCATGATTGGAGACATAATTTTTGTATCTATATAAATAAAAAATATATAATCGGTTCATATCTAGAATAGAATCCTTAAATTTAATATTGAAAAGAAAATATTAATCACATGTTTTTCAGTATTTATTAAACTCAAGCTTGACAATATAGTCATATCAGAGCAATTACTGGGTTATTTAAGTGGGAGATATTGATCAGATCATTGGCAATGAAGGAGGGAAAATTTTTAGGTCAATTAGTAGAAGTAAAATAAATCAATTTAGGGAATTTAAGTAAGATTAAACAGGTTGACATGACCTTGTAAAGAAACAATCTAAATCAGGAAGAGATCAGCAGAATAATAATAAAAATTAAAATCCACTGGGCATATGCTGTATGTCAGCTATAATTCCAAGGACTTCACATGTTTTCTGATTCAATTTTCAGGACAACCTTATAAGATAGGTACTTATGCAGACAAGGCATATAGGCATAGAGAGGTTAAGTAACTGGCCAAAGAACACACAGCCAGCAAGTACCAGAGACAGGAATCAGGCTCAGAGAGTCCGGCTCCAAAGTCAGCCAGCAGTACTGCAAACAGGTGAATGCTTTACGGATTTGGAACATAGGAGTGACAGGAACCAAAAAGACATTTGGAGCCTAACCACACAGAACATACATACAGTCCTACCAAACCTGAAAGGAGGGCTCACCATTTCCAGTTGCCCTGGCAACGAACCACTTTGATGCCTGTGAAACCAAAATGAGAAAAGAAAATGAAATTTTGTTTTATAATTTTGCAAATTACTTAGGTACTCAATCGTAGACGCGGCAGAGAAACGGGGAAGCGAACATCTCTGTTGGAGATGTACGGAGGCATTTGGGGAAGACCATGCAAACAGACAAGGCATGGCAGCTTTCAGGGAAGAAAAGGTGTCCCAAAAAATGGGGCTAAATATGCTCCAAAGCATATAGACATATCTGTCGTTTCTCTCACTGGTCTGATCAACAAAGGGCCAGCAAATCAAGAGATAAAAATCTACAGGGTCTCATTTTTACCACGTGTCATCACTGCTAGAGAAGAAGATTGCAAAACTCCTTCTCCAGGTGTCTGTGCAAACTGACCGGAGATTGGAGCCATGAGCTTGCTGCTCGGGTGACTCTCCCCGCAGGGCGCTGTGCGCCTCGCTGCCAAATGGCAATATTTGCTGGGGAAAAAAAAGAGCCTATTCATTATATACATAGTTTGTCTAAAGAAATAAATGCCTTTTGTATCTCAATTTACTGATTAACATTTCTAAAATATTATTTTTTTTAATGTTTTTATTTATTTTTGAGAGAGAGAGAGAGAGAGAGAGAGAGACAGCATGAGCAGGGGAAGGCCAGAGAGAGAGGAAGACACATGATCTGAAGACAGGCTCCAGGCTCTGAACTAGCTGTCAGCACAGAGCCTGACGCGGGGCTCTAACCCACGAACCGTGAGATCATGACCTGGGCTGAAGTCAGACACTTCACTGACTGTGCCACCCAGGCGCCCCTCTAAAACATTATTAACAAAAAAATAAGGGGGGGATACATATATACATCCACTCAACTGCATTTAAAAAAATAGAAGGACCAGCTTTTAAACAAAATTAAATGATTACCAGTGGCAAGGAGGGAAAGAGGGTAAAGAAGACAGAGACAAAACTTGACTTTTCTAAAGGAACTTTGTTTGGTAGATTTGACTTTGGAATCATGTGAGTGGATACATAAAAAAATAAACTAACAGAAAATCAATCTCTAAATATGGAATGCAAAAATGAAGTAAATGGGCTTTAGGATGTGTCCAGTTGATTTTCATAATCACACAAAGGAAAACTACTCCAAGTGTTTTTCAAATTTATATCCCAGTGGAATAACCCTAAGGACAAGCAAGAACTTAAAAAAGCAAACGTGTGAACTGTTTTCAGAGTTCATGCTGTTATTCGTAATGGCGATGTTGTTATTTGAGGCAAAGGTGCGAGTATTATGGGATAAAATGAAGGGAAGTTAGGTTGGTGTCAGTGAGAACAAGTAGGCTGGGCGTGGGGCAGAAGTATATACAGATCCAAGATGAGTGAGATTGAGTAAAATCCTCAAGTACTGAATTTAAATTGGAAGTTCCAGGGCGAACTCACAGTCTATTTTATCTTTAAAAGAAAACCTTTTTGGGGTGCCTGTCTGGCTCAGTTGGTTAAGCATTCGACTTTGGCTCAGGTCATAATCTCACAGCTGTGGGTTCGGGCCCCATGTCTTGCTCTGTGTTGACAGCGCAGAGTCTGTGGCCTGCTTCAGATTCTGTCTCTCTCTCTCTCTCTCTCTCTGCCCCTTCCCTGCTCACTCTCTGTCTCTGTCTCTCTCACTCTCGAAAATAAATAAACATTTAAAAAATTAAATAAAAAATGAAGATCACCTTTTTCAAGTCAGATTTTTAAAGGTCAAGAAACAATGACCAACCCACTAGTGACGAACACCCCTGGCATACAGACTGTGGTCTCTAAATGGCATTTGTTACTAAAAAGAAACAAGGCTCCTGGGAGCAATGGTTGATTCTAGGTTAAAATATGAAGCTGTCATACCTATACGCAAGAGCTAACTGTCAAGGGTTACAAGAGTCATGTCAACAAGATGAGTGAGCCATTGACTGAGAGAGGCTCCTACCGGGTGCAGGTGGAACAGTACAGTGAGCATCAGAAGACCGTAGTTAGGCGGTGACGAACTCAACCATAAGCTCAAATGATACTAAAAAAACAACCAACGGGCGCTTGGGTGGCTCAGTCTTAAGTGTCCGACTTCAACTCAGGTCATGATCTCACAGTTCATGGGTTCAAGCCCCGCATCAGGCTCTGTGCTGACAGCTCAGTGCCTGGAGCCTGCTTCCCATTCTGTGTCTCCCTCTCTCTCTGCCCCTTCCCTGCTCATGCTCTGTCTCTCTCTGTCTCTTAAAAAGAAATAAACATTTAAAAAAAGGCAAAAATTCCATTGATCATCTTTGGAGGCTGCTGAAGCCATTACTTTGAAAACTGACAAATAAATGGGAAATCAATCATTTATCTTGCCTCTCCTATGAACTGTAACTCAGAGTAATTAAATGGTTACTAAAGAGGCAAGTAATAGAAACAAAGAAATAAAGATCTCTTTATAGAAATATTCCAGCTAAAATATGAAAAAGGAATAATATAATTAGAATACTCTTATTTTCAAACACTGATAAATAAAAGGATCTAAGCAGTGATTTTCAATGGCTGCTAACATCATGAAAAGAGAGACCACCAGATGCCTAGACATCAAATTCTAGAAATATACTATCTCGCCTCGCGTTACTATGTAAAATCTCTAAACAGCAGCTTCGGCAAATAGCTTTGTAGGCATCGTGCTGGTAAGAAGTCAGATTTCGGTTCCCCCTAGCAGATTTTAACACTGTTCCCCAAACTTGTGTGCATCTGAGTCATCAGAGGATGTTTGGTTTTTTTTTTAATTTTTTTAATGTTTTATTTATTTTTGATACAGAGAAAGACACAGTATGAGAGGAGGAGGGGCAGAGAGAGAAGGAGACACAGAAATGGAAGCAGGCTCCAGGCTCTGAGCTAGATGTCAGTACAGAGCCTGATGCGGGGCTCGAACCCACGACCGTGAGATCTGACCTGAGCCGAAGTCGGAGGCTTAACCAATTGAGCCACCCAGGTGCCCCTAGGATGTTTGTTTTTAAATACTGAGCCCTGAGAATATAATCCAGTAGTCCTCAACTGAGAGATTAATTTTATGAAGTGCCACAGGTAGTTCCGGTGTTCAGACAAGTGTGGGAACCGTTGATTTGCATCACTTATTGTCCCCAAAACCTCACCTGCAGCCTGCACGAAGCAGGTTGTAGGCAGGCGAGGCGTTGGGATGTTTGGAGAGTCCATCACAAGGCTAACATCCTCAATCCCTCCTTCAGCTCATGGCGGGCACCGTAAATTCTGCCATCAGCAGCATTTAAATTGTCTGCTGTCAAAATAATGGCTAGACATTCCATGAAAATGATCAAGATCCCAGCAAGGAATCTTGGTAACCGTGTAATCCAGGCTAGGTTCAAAGCAGACTGATGTCGTCCCCAATACAACATTCTTAATTTCTGGACGTACAATTCTTAGAGCAATCTTTGCAGCAATGAATGCCAATGGGTAACTACAAAGGAGGGGATATATTTTTTCCTTCTGCAGCAAGTGTTAAAAACAGCCCCAAACTAAACATTAAAATATTTTAAAAAAACAGTTTCAAAGACAGGGACAAATATTTTTGAGAGAACACAGATTAAGCTATTGGTGAAATCCTTTTATGGTATGAAATTGCTGGACATGCAGAGTGTTGCAGAGAAGAAAAACTAACTTTTTCCTTTACCCTTTTAACTTCTCAAATGGGACCTCTATAACTAAAGACATTAACAGGAGAAAATGATACAGATTTGTTTAATATAAGGTTTATGTGATGCTGGAGTCTTCACAAGGAAAAGAAGAAGCTTAAGCCTGAGTGCATTGTGCTCGGTTTGATGAAGAATTGCAAGCTGTGGAAAGATACAAAAGGGTAGACTATGAAGTAAGTGTAGTAAACAGGGGAAATTGATCAAGACTTGTTTATTCAGATTCTTCTCTGTGTCCCTTCATCCTCATCATAAAAATACCCCTTCCCTCCAGACCTCTCCCTCCAGACCCTTGCTTTAGGGGAAGATCCTTCCTGTGCCTGCCATTTCTCAAATTCCCTCAGCTTAAAAAAGTCAGTATGGGACACCTGGGTGGCTCAGTCGGGTGAGTGTCCAGCTTTGGCTCAGGTCATGATCTCACAGTTCATGGGTTCCAGCCCCGTGTCAGGCTCTGTGCTGACAGCTCAGAGCCTGCAACCTGCTTCTGATTCTGTGTCTGCCTCTCTGCCCCTCCATGGTTCGCATTCTGTCTCTCTGTCTTAAAAAATAAATAAACATGAAAAGAGTCAGTATGCCACAAGGTGCCAGCATGTCCTGAATCCATCAGTATTCACAGTTTATCTGCCAGTGGAATTGCTATGACCCGTGTGATGGCGACTCAACATGGAAAGTGGTGCGAGGGAAGTGTTTGATGACCTGTCATCCTCCTTATTGCTGAGAGCCCATGCGGCAGGAGGAACCATCTCCATCCAACTAAACGACTGGTGCACCAGCTGTTAGATAAGCTGGGAAAGATGTGCCGGGACCACCACAGACAGCACCTGCTGTGTTCGCAGCAGAGAGGCTGTGGCCACACTACTGGAAAATGTGGCAGCAGAATGCCAGCGAATGCATGGCTGAATTTACAAAGAACAGTTGGTCAACTGTCAAGTGCCGTCTGATCCTGACACAGCGCTGAAAACGTGGTGGCATTTTGACTATGACGATGTCGAGACCAAGGAGTATACACTTAAGTGTGCAACATGAAGAACAGAGCCTAAGTTCTGGGGGGAAGTGCGTTTGTGTGAAGGAGACCAAAGCCTTTTCAACACCCATCTTCAATACCCCTGATGATATCTATTCCATAATTTCAAGGGAGGCGCCTCAGCAATATATTCATTTTCTGCAATTGCCTGAACCTCTGGCTTCTTGGATGAAATACAAATTTTAATGCTGACCATAAAATTTTAGATTTTCTGAGAAGAGCAAATTGTGGTGAAAACCTTCTTGCTCTCCAAGATTGTATTCTTTTTTTTAATTAATAATTTATTGCAAGTTGGTTTCCATATAACACCCAGTGCTCTTCCCCACAAATGCCCCTCTCCATGACCATCATTCCCCTTCCCCTTTCCTCCTCTCTCTTCAGCCCTCAGTTTGTTTTCAGTATTCAAGAGTCTCTCGTGATTTGCCTCCCTCCCTCCCCCTAACTTATTTTTACTCCCCTTCCCCTTCCCATGGTCCCTTGTTAGGTTTCTCCTGTTAGACCTATGAGTGAAAACATATGGTATCCTTTTCTGCCTGAATTATTTTGCTTAGCATGACACTCTCGCATAGGGGCACATGTACCCCAATGTTCATAGCGGCACTTTCTACAATAGCCAAATCATGGAAAGAGCCTAAATGTCCATCACCTGATGAATGGATCAAGAAGATGTGGTATATACAATGGAGTACTACATGGCAATGAGAAAGAATGAAATCCGGCCATTTGTAGGAAAGTGGATGGACCTCGAGGGTGTCATGCTAATCCAAGGTTGTATTCTTTCCCATCACTTGCTCCTGTGCCCTCCACCCACTGTGCCCTGACTCCTGCCACCAAATAGGTTCATTTCTGAGAATACAGAAGAAACTTCTTTTTAACATCTTCTACTTAACAATATTAAGAATTGCTGGGTTCTCAGATATTCTGCATTCTCTCTGTAAAACATACCAAGTGATGTCCACAGCATGACCTAATATGTCCCTGTAGTTCTGTGTGTTCCCAAAAATATTTGCCAAATGTATTTGTTAATAGAAGTAAGCGATTCCATTAAACATTATGCCAAAGTCGTTAAAAATGATTATAACATATCATTTTAATTGCTGATATCAAAGTACACACCAGAATCTCAATGGGGAGCTTCAAAAATCCAAACATCCAGGCCACCCTCCAGTCCAATTATATCAGCATCAGTGGGGCTGGACACAGGTATCCATATTTTCTTTAAGGATCTCCAAATGATTCCAACATGTAGCCAAAGTTGGGAAACAAAGATTGATCACAAAGCTCTCTTAGGTAGGTAACCAAAGAAACAGTTTGGCATAAATTATTGTCTAGTTTAGATTACTTGTGTTTTCTTCCTCCTCCTCCTCTTCTCTACCTTCTTCTCCTTCTTCCCTCTGTTGCCTTCTCCTTCTTCCTCTTCCTTCTTCTCCTTCTTCCTCTCCCTGCCCTCCTCCCTCTCCCCCTCCCCTTCCCCTTTCTCCTTCTTTTGAACACAGCTTATAACAACCAAGCCAACACTGGATCTGAGGAACTTTGTCTCTTTCCCTTTGGATCCTTTTTACTACCTCATGGCATTTGGAAAGCCTCATGATCACCATTTCCCAGCGCTAGGACATAGCCTAGCTTCATATAACTGTAGCTAATTTTTGAGATATTGTGAAAGAAGGCCCCTTCCCCCTGCCCACTGCCTGCCCCCCAGCCCACACCTCTTTGAGTACTGAATGTGTCAGGATGTTAGACACCTTACTAGCCGGCTAAAGAGCTAGAGGATACTTAAAGAATTTTGAGGGGGAAAATAGCATGGGTGGGGGTGGGGTGGGGGGCTGGGCTGGAGGAGCAAATGGGCAAGATTTTGTACTCAGAATAATTTACTGGACAGGCACTGGCTTCCCACCCTGGGAAGCGCTGGTGCAGGAGGCTCCCCGGGCTGCCAGCCCATGGGGTCAGGAGGCGAGGCCTCTGCTGGAGCAATGAGGAGGTGAGAAGAGAGCTGAGGGCTACAGCCAGCTGGCCCGTGTCCCCAGGGCCGTGGGAAGGCTCCATGGCGCAGCTGAGCCCTTTCTGGATACTCCTCCCCTCCCCTCCCTATGGGCCACAGGGCAAGACACGGGAATGGTTGTTGGTTTTTCTTCAAGACTTGTTTGTTAGATTCTTAAACTCATGCTTATTTACTCATTCAACAAGTGTTTGCCTGAGGCAGGGGGCCTGCGTGGCATGTTTGAGGGACAGTAAAGGGCCCAGTGTGGTCAGCGCCAGAGCAGAGGCAGAAAGCGACAGGAAATGCTGTTAGGGGTCAAAGAGACCTGCCTTGTAAGACGCGGTAAGGAACTTGGGATTCATTCCAAGGAGGTTGGGAAACCAGCGGGAGATTCTGAGCATCTCCCTAAGTTAGCTCCCTAACAGGATAACTTACGCCTTCATGTTCGCAGAGCTGGTGGCTAAAGACGTAGCAATGTTTGAGAATAGGCTCGCCATTAACGGATTGATGTGAGTTTTGGTAATCTTGTGTGCTTTCTTTTTCCTTTAAATTCCTATAGCGTATTTTACGTATTCTTCTGAAGAATGACTTCATGGAATTTCTTTGCAAGTAAATGTCTTTTCTTTCCTAAATGTTTTGTTTCTGACTCATTCTTTCACGCAACACCCACAGGCCTGAGCAGGGTCGCTGTGCTCAGAAGGAAGAACAGATTAATGAGAACCGCCTTCCCCACTGTCAGCGGTGGCGACTGGCGGGCACCGGAGCTCGGCCCGGGTGACCGTGGTGGGGCTCTCCCGGATGTGAGGTGCGACTGGAGGACAGGTTTTGGTGACAAGTCCAAGCAGCCCATCTGGGGTGTTTGAGTGACTGTGTAGTGGCCCAGTGCGCAGCTTCTGTCTCACAGAAATGGTGTCTGGGGTCACAGACAGCACGGGGGAAATCTGCACCGGGATTCGGGGTTTCACTTGACCTCAGGCTGCCTGGGAGTCAAAATTCCCGTAAGCATGATAAATAACAACAGTCATATTGGAGTGTTGTACCAAATTGTGACTTTCAGGTAAGTTAGGGACAGTAAATAGAAAGGAATTATTTTTTTAATATAGAATAGCTCCTTTCAAGATACTAGGGTTATGTACAGATACTGTTTCTTCAGAACTATTCGTAACTATTGCCTGAAGCATTCAGGATGTTTGTAACCCAGTAGGAGATTTTTTTTTTTACTTGAACTTTTAATGGACTTTAAGGGGAAGGCAGTGAATAATGAAATACAGAAACACTCTAAACTACTTTTCTACTGGGAAATAAATGGCACTCTAGAGACCTGAATAAATCATTAAGCTAATAAAATTTCTTGATATTGCCTCTGGTGGATTTGCACCAGGAATATTGTATTTGTACAGATTTATACAGTCAAATAAGGCCAGTATATATAAAAAGTGCTGTTTATCTAGCATTTGGGCAACATAAATTTAGACTATTCATTATGTAACTACCTCTGTGGTGAAGGCCCTCGGTAGCTTTCCAATGAGATTGGAGAATAGAAAACTTACATTGCAAGTAATGCTTATCACTGTCGGTAAGAGAGGGCACTACAGGCTTTGGTGTTTTTCTTTTTGTTTGTTTTTTTTTTTTGGTCAAAATGATATCTCACTTGTATTTGCATTTTCCATTACTATATTTTCTTTTTAAAATATTTTTAATGTTTACTTATTTTTGAGAGAGACACGAAGAGACAGAGCATGAGCAGGAGAGGAGCAGAGACAGAAGGAGACACAGAATCTGAAACAAGCTCCAGGCTCTGAGCTGTCAGCACAGAGCCCAACATGGGGCTTGAACTCATGAACTGTGAGATCATGATATGAGTGGAAGTTGAGTGCTCAACCAACTGAGCCATGCAAGCGCCCCAATTCCATTACTATATTTTCTTATTAAATTTTTATATTTTGCACTTTATAGATAATTTTCATTTTCATTATACTTTATATGTATTCTTTAATGTTTATTTACTTTTGAGAGAGATATAGAGATATAGCATGAGTAGGGGAGGGGCAGAGAGAGAGGGACACACAGAATCCGAAGCAGGCTCCAGGCTCTGAGCTGTCAGCACAGAGCCTGACATGGGGCTTGAACTTGTGAACTGTGAGATTATGACCTGAGCTGAGGTCAGACACTTAACTGACTGAGCCACCCAGCCACCCCAATTTTACACATAGTCTTATTTTCTGAATATCCTGTTTATCTGCTCTGCCTATTTTATCTATATGGTTTGTCTTTTCCTTATTGATTTATAAAAACTCTTTGTACATCAGGAGTATTTTTTTTTCCTGACAGATGTGGTACAAATATTTTCCCCAGGCTGTGGTTCAGATTTGGTCTTTTTTTTTTTTTCCTTTTATACAGTGGAGATGTTTTTAATTTTCATGCATTATCAAATTTGGGGTAAGAAATGAGGTTAAGATTAGTTTTCCTTTTTTTCCTCAAATGGTTCACTATCTAAAAGTCCTCATTTCCACTGATTTACTGACACCTTTTTATTTGATTATATTTCAATAGATGCCCAGATCTAATGCTACATTCTCTGCTCATTCATTGATCTGTTTTAGTTTCTCAGACATAGCACCTTGGCATTTTGGGGCCAAGTGGAAGTGTGGGAGTGAGAGGGTGTTCTGTGCCCTGTAGGATATTTCACAGCATTCCTGACCTCTGTCTACCAGAGGCCAGCGGCACGTCATCCCTCGGTTGTGACAATTGAAAATTTCTCCAGACATTGCTAAATGTCTTTGAGAAGCAAATCTTCCCCAGGTAGAGATCCTTGGTCAATTTATGTCCCAGTACTTTATTATTTTAATGACTAGAGCTTTACAGCTATAGTACATTCTAGAATCAGCTAGGGCACATTCCCCTCTTCTTAATTGTTTTTCAGAATTTCCATGTTTAGACTCCAGAACTTAGAATCACTTAGTGAATTAACAACAACAACAACAACAAAAACCCTGCTATGAGTAATTAATTGTATATCAATAAATTTGTTACATAAAAGCAAAATTCTGTCAAGACTTTATTGGGTGTGATCTTAATTCAAATGTAACCTGGTAAGAAGGGAGGGACATCCTTCATGATACGCAACCTTCTTCTACAAAACTCACCTCCACTGAGTTGGGTGTTTAAGATCCCTTAGAATTGAGTTACAGTTTTCCTTGTAAAGGTGGAATCTTGCCTAATGGTTAGTATCTTGACTCTGCTGTGTTCTGTGAATGACCTAGGGAAGGTACCGAACCTTTCTGAAGCTCAGCTTTTTCAATTATGAGATACTGATAACAATAACAATGCCTACCCATGTTTTGCTTTGATGATTAAGTGATAATGCAAAAAGACCCTCACCCTCAGCTGGTATTTGCTCTTAATTACCATTGGGATTCCTGGATATTTTGTCTCTCATTGGTTTTGCAAGTTCAATCTCTTCTTTCATGATAATTGTTTATATAAAAGAATATGTTGATTTTGCATATAAATTCTATAATTGACCACCTTACAGACTTCTCTTACTGCTTTCAATGATTTTTCATGAATATAGTGATAGCATCTGGAAATAAGGGATTATTGTCTCTCTTCTTGCCAGCTGGTATACAGCTTGTTATAGCATTTTTTGCATTATTTAGCACTTTTGGAACAATATAGATCCTAATAAACAGTGAATGTATGTGTCTTATCTAGCGTAAGTGAAAATGCGTGTAGTCTTCACCACTAAACTTTGACCCCTGAGATATATCAGTGTTATGTTGAGAAAGTAGCTTTCTTTTTTTAAAAAGTTTTAAGTACCTTGTTAAATTTAAATCCAGGTTAGTTAACATATAGTGTAATAATGATTTCAGAAACTGAATCTAGTGATTCATCACTTACGTAGAACACCCAGTGCTCATCCTAACAAGTCTCCTCCTTATTGCCTGCTACCCCTTTAGCCCTTCTCCCCATCCAACACCCCACCAGCAACCCTCAGTTGGTTCTCTGTATTTAACAGTCTCTTATGGTTCGTCTCCTCTTTGTTTTTATATTTTTGCTTCCCTTCCCTTATGTTCATCTGTTCTGTATCTTAAATTCCCCATGAGTGAAATCATATGATATTTGTCTTTCTCTGACTAATTTCACTTAGCATAATACTTCCTAGTTTCCATCACGTTTTTGCAAATGGCAAGACTCCATTCTTTTTGATCCCTGAGTAATATTCCATTCTCTATATATACACCACATCTTCTTTCTCTATTCATCCATTGATGGACATTTGTGCTCTTCTTTGGTTATTGTCAATAGTGCTGCTATAAACATTGGGGTGCATGTGCCCCTTCAAATCAGTACTCCTGTATCCTTTGGATATATACCTAGTAGTGGAATTGTTGGGTCGTAGGGTAGATTTATTTTTAGTTTTCTGAGGAACCTCCATACTGTTTTCCAGAGTGGCTGCACAAGTTTGCATTCCCACCAGGAATGCAGAAGGGTTCCTTTTTCTCCGCATTCTCACCAACATCTGTAGTTGCCTGAGTTGTTAATTTTATTTTTTTATTTTAATTTTTTTAAATTAAAAAAATTTTTAAATTTATTTTTGAGAGCGTGAGTAGGGGAGGGCCAGAGAGAGGGAGACACAGAATCCGAAGCAGGCTCCAGGCTCTGAGCTGTCAGCACAGAGCCCGACGCGGGGCTCGAACCCACAAACCATGAGATCATAAACCGAGCCAAAGTCAGATGCTTAACCGACTGAGCCACCCAGGCGCCCCCTGAATTGTTAATTTTAGCTATTCTGACAGGTGTGAGGTGGTATCTCATTGTGATTTTGATTTGTATTTCCCTGATGATGAGTGATGTTGAGCATTTTTTCATCTGTTAGCCATATGGACATCTTGTTTGGAAATAAATGTATATTCATGTCTTTTTCCCATTTGTTCACTGGATTATTTGCTTTTTGGGTGTTGAGTTTGATAAGTTCTTTATAGATTTTGGATATTAACCTTGTATCTGATATGTCATTTGCAAATATCTTTCCCATTCCATTGGTTGCCTTTTAGTTTTGCTGATTATTCACTTTGCTGTGCAGGAGCTTTTTTATCTTTATGAGGTCCCAGTAGTTTATTTTTGCTTTTGTTTCCCTTGCCTCTGGAGACATGTTAAGGAAGAAGTTTCTGTGGCCAAGGTCTAAAAGGTTGTCTGTTTTCTCTTCTAGGATATTGATGGCTTCCTGTCTTACATTTAGGTATTTTGTCCATTTTGAGTTTATTTTTGTGTATGGTGTTAGAAAGTGGTCCAGGTTCATTCTTCTACATGTTGCTGTCAAGTTTTCCAAACATTGCTGCTGAAAAGACTGTCTTTATTCGATTGGATACTCTTTCTTGCCTTGTCAAAGACTAGTTGGTGATATATGGGTCCATTTCTGAGTTCTCTATTTTGTTCCATTGATCTATGTGTCTGTTTTTGTGCCAATACCATACTGTCTTGATGATTACAGCTTTGTAACACAGCTTGAAGTCTGGGATTGTGATACTTCCAGGTTTGGTTTTCTTTTTCAGTATTGCTTTGGTTATTCTGGATTTTTTTCTGATTCCATACAAATTTTAGGAGTGTTTGTTCTACCTATGTGAAAAATGCTGGGATGTTTTGATGGGGATTACATTGAGAATATGTAGATTGCTTTGGGTAGTTCCACATTTTAATAGTATTTGTTCTTCTAATCCATGAACATGCAATGTTTTTCCATTTTTTAATGTCTTCTTCAATTTCTTTCATAAACTTTCTATAGTTTTCATTGTATATGTTTTCTATCTCTTTGGATAGGTTTATTCCTAGGTGTTTTATGGGTTTTGGAGCCATTGTAAAAGGAATCACATCTTTGATTTCTCTTTCTGCTGCTTCATTATTCGTGTATAGAAATGCAACCAATTTCTGTACATTTTATATCCTGGGACTTTGCTGAATTCATGTATCAGTTCTAACAGTTTTTTGGTGGAGTGAGTACTTTGGGTTTTCCACATAGAGAATCATGTTGTCTCCAAAGAATGAAAGTTTGACTTCCTCCTTGCCGATTTGTAAGCCTTTTATTTCTTTTTGTTGTCTGATTGCTGCAGCGAGGACTTCCAACACTATGTTGAAAAACTGTGGTGAGAGTGGACATCCTTGTCCTGCTTCTGACCTTAGGGGGGAAGCTCTCAGTTTTTCCACATTGAGGATGATATTAGTGGTAGGTCTTTCATATATGGCCTTTATGATCTTGAGGTATGATCCTTCTATCCCTAATTTCTTGAGGGTTTTTATCAAGAAAGGATGCTGTATTTTGTCAAATGCTTTTTCAGCATCTATTGAGAGGATCATGTGGTTCTTATCATTTCTTGTATTAATGTGATGTATCACATCGATTGATTTCTGGATATTGAACCAGCTCTGCATCCCAGGAATAAATCCCACTTGATCGTGGTGGAGATTCAGAGATGATGGCGAATGACAACACACAGCACCAGGTCTCACCACACTCTGGGGTCTTTGTCCCAATATCAGCAAACTTGGCTGCTCTCTGGGGTCCACGGGGACCTTTGCCTGTGAGGAGGCTGTATGGCCTCTACTAAGTGCTCTCTGAGCAGGGGTGGTCACTTCTCCCGTGTGGCACGTGGACCGCTTAGACCCCAAGGCCTGCTCCAGGAGATTTGCCCTATATCTTCACCAGAGCATCACCAGACACTGAGCTCTGGAACTTCAGACTCTCTGCTCCACTGTTTGTAAAATCCTGGTGGTACAGAAACCTTCTCCTTTCTTCTGGCCAATGATTTGGGGAAACAGATTTCTTGTTCAGTTCCCACTGAGTGTTTTCACTCTTTCTCCCTCTTTCTCTCCAGCTGCCTTCAGGGGAATGCTTTTCTTGCACTCCTGATGTCTGGCACCCCCACTCCTTTCTCTTTCTCTGTCCTCTCTCTGCAAAAACAGCTCCTTACCCTTCCTGGCTTTTCTCTCCCTCAATTCACCTCTCCGCACGGCATACCTGCCAAGTTCTGTGGCTCAGGTTATGCAGATCGTTGTGTTAATTCTCAGGCCAATTTCCTAAGTGCTCAAAATGGTTTGGTGCATTTTGGGGATGAGTCAAGCTCAGGGCCTCCATGCTGCTCCGTCATCTTCCCAAATCAGGCCAAGAAATGACCTTTCCATTCTCGCTTTCTAAAGTATTTTTTAAAAGGTGTTGTTAATCAAAAGGTATAAAGTTTCACTTATGCAAAATGAGCACGTTCTAGATATCTGGTGTATAATATTATGACTATAACCATCTGTATTGTACACTTAGACCTCATGTAAAGTGCTCTTATCACAATAAAATAAAAATAAAAAGCAAGTGTTGAGTAAAAGGATAGACAAAGAAACCAGTGGAACAGCAGAGACTCATATAAATATGAAAATGATACATTAAAGAACTGCAGATGCAGACCTATGGGATAGGATTTTTCCACAAATAGGATGTTGGTGATACATTTTAAGTTGGACTTCTGTATTATACGACACTGAAAAAAATCACTTCTAAGGCGATTGAACATTTAAATGTAAAAGGAAGAACTGTATAACAATTAGAAAAGAGTGTTCACTATCTTTATCACTTATGAGTTTAAAAGGATTTCTTTAAACTAATAGGCAACCTATGGAATGGGAAAAGGTAGTTGCAAATGACATATCAGATAAAGGGCTAGTATCCAAAATCTAAAAGAACTCACCAAACTCCACACCTGAAAAATGAATAAACCAGTGAAGAAATGGGCAGAAGACATGAACAGACACTTCTCCAAAGAGGACATCCAGATGACCAACAGGCACATGAAACGATGCTCAACATCACTCATCATCAGGGAAACACAAATCAAAACCACACTGAGATACCACCTCACATCAGTCAGAGTGGCTAAAATGAACAAATCAGGAGACTATAGATGCTGGTGAGAGTGTGGAGAGAAGGGCACCCTCCTACACTGTTGGTGGGAATGTAAACTGGTGCAGCCACTTTGGAAAACGGTAGGGAGGTTCCTCAAAAAACTATCAGTAGAACTCCCCTATGACCGAGCAATAGCACTGCTAGGGATCTACCCAAGGGATACAGAAGTGCTGATGCATAGGAACACATGTACCCCAATGTTCATAGCAGCACTGTCAACATTAGCCAAATCATGGAAAGAGCCTAAATGTCCATCACCTGATGAGTGGATCAAGAAGATGTGGTATATATACATAATGGAGTACTACATGGCAATGAGAAAGAATGAAATCTGGCCATTTGTAGGAAAGTGGATGGACCTCGAGGGTGTCATGCTAAGCGAAGTAAGTCAGGTGCAGAAGGACAGATACCATATGTTTGCACTCATAGGTCTAACAGGAGAAACCTAACAGAGGACCATGGGGAGGAGAAGGGTGGGGGGGAAGAGTTAGGGAGAAGGAGGGAGGCAATTCCTGAGAGACTCTTGAATACTGAAAACAAACTGAGGGCTAAATGGGGAGAGGGGGAGGGGGAGCGGGTGGTGGTAATGGAGGAGGGCACTTGTGGGGAAGAGCACTGGGTGTTATATGGAAACCAATTTGACAATAAACTATTAAAAAATAAAAAATAAAAGGATTTATTTGAAAATATATAAAAATATGTATGTCATTATAGAAAAAAAATATATATTCAATTACACTAAAATAAAGAATTACCTGTTTATGAAAAGAAAACATAAGGAAAATAAAAATCCCACAATCCCACGACAGGGAGCATATGTTGCAACATACATAACTGACAAGTTATTTATATCCAGAGTATGGAAGGGATGTTTACAAACAGGAAAGAAAAAAATAACCCAATAAAAAACAGTCCAGAGATACTTTAAGGAGGAAGAAACCCAAATACTGAAAAGAAAAGAAGTTCAATGTTGTTGATAATTGAGAAAATGCTCATTGAAACCACTAGGCTGTTTTACTGCCAACAAATTGGCAAAAAAGCAAAAGTCTGATAACATCAAATTATAGGAGAATGTGGAGCAAGCAGAACTGTTATATAGGGCTGATGGAAATGTGCATTGGAATAAACTCTTGGGAATAATTGACACCATCTAATAAAGACTAAGAACAAAAGAAAAGACCTTATAACCTATTAAATCCACTTCTAGATACATAATCTAAAAATTCTTACATAATTACACAGGAATGCATATGTGCATAGCTACAATTTTCACAACACCAAACTAGATACAATCCAGATATTAATAAAGAACAAGATGGATAAATTAATTGTGGTGAAATCATGCCATAGAATATCATGATGGCAAAACTGAATTGAAGATGCGCACAACATGGACAGACTTCCCAAACACAATGTTGACTGAAAATACCAAATTGTAGAAGAATGCATAGAATCTGATTGCTCTTATAAAAAGTCAAAACTATGCAACATGGAACAGTATATTTTTAGAGATACAAACACACAAAGTTTAAAGAAAAGAAGGGGAAGGATAAGTTTAGATGTGTGGCCAGCTCTGAGGAGGCAGGGAGGAGGGTGGGATGGAGGAAGGTCGTGGGGAGATTTGTCCTGTGCTTTCAATCACATTGAATACATACACGTATTCAATAAATATTTATTCAGACCTCTCTGTGTATTAAGGAAATGGCAGTAAACAAAACAGACATTCCGGTCCTTGGAGATAGAAAATGAATATACTTAATAAACAATATGTGTTATACAGTGATAGGTACTAAGGGATTTTTTTAAATGAAGCACAGAAGAAGAGGAGGTATTGACTAGGGTGGGTGTTGAAATCTTATGCCCAGGGAAGGGCTCCCAGTGGAGGTGGAATTTGGGTGAAGCTACGAAGGAAGTTGGGCCCAGCCCCGTGGGTCTGTGGAGGCAAGTGGCAGGCAGGGACAGAGGCTGGAGCAGTCAGCAAGAAGTCAGGTGGCTGGCAGCCAGCCGGCAGGAAGTAGGAGGCACGGTCAGAGAGGTAGGGCCAGGAG
This sequence comes from Suricata suricatta, assembly GCF_006229205.1. Classification (NCBI taxonomy): domain Eukaryota; kingdom Metazoa; phylum Chordata; class Mammalia; order Carnivora; family Herpestidae; genus Suricata; species Suricata suricatta. The sequence goes on from NC_043701.1 coordinate 172,762,364, forward strand.
AGAATCGTGGAGAACACTTTGGTTTCCCTGTGAGGGAGAAAAGACCCTAATGGGAATTTTTGAGCAAAGGACGAACAGACACTTGATCATATTTCTTTGCACCATACACACATCCTGTAAGTATTCTTCTGTGACAATTCAATATTAATTTTTTAAAAGCAATATATGGCCAAAGCAAGTATCTCTCTTTCTCTGCTATTTATAGAAGGAGAAATAGGTAAGTATATAGTTTAAATGTTTCAATTAGTAAATAAGCTCCGAACACGATTACAAATAGCAAAGCCTGCTGTTAGGATTCCACGTGCTGTTTTCTCAGTAGCGTCCAAGAGACGGGCGGGTTCACCTCGTGACAAGCTCACTTAGTCCCCGCCTGTGACTCTAAGGCTGTGTATGGAGGCTCACACGACCAATGCCCTTGAAGAATTAGGACTTTGATTCTGAGAAGTTTCTGTGCTCTGATGTTTAACTCCAGTTTTGAGATAACAAGAGCTCGTTAAAATCCCAGTGCAAGACTTTACAGGCGCTGGTGTGACTAATCCCATTGTACACGTTAACCGACTCCCTCTCTCCATAAAATCAGATTTTATCAGAATGAGTCCTTTCCTCCACATTGTCATTATCAACAGTCATTCCCCCAAGCCTCTTGATCACTTATTATACACAATGATCTCTGCCCTTCAATTCGGCTTGCTTGCTTTCTTGTTCCCATACCTGATGTCTCATCTGGGCATTGAATCATCTTTTCTAGTGACGCGTATTTGGGACTCAGTGGCACTGACTCTGTTCTGGAACAACGAGGCTGTGCTCCTGGCCTCAGGGAACTTCTGGGCTGGTAGATCCTGTACACATGACCTCCGATTCTCCTCCAGAGATCTTTCCTGACTCTTTTTCCTCTAGATGGAATTTTTCAAATTAAATCTCAGCTCTGTCTCTCTCCTAATTTCATCTGGTAACTTGTAACTTACTCTTCTCGTAGATTTCAACCACGATACCTTTGGTGAGCTCATTCCCTTCTGCGTTATTGTTGAGAGGTCAGTTGGCCAGGCATGCTTTATTCGAACATTCATTTTTCTAGAATGACTGAATTATTTTGTTAGGTGAAGAAGTATCTTTAATTTTCTGTTTCTGAATTTGATGTGGGTTAGACAAGATGTTCACAGAAAAAATATGTGGGCAAATAATTTTTAGTGTTTGGCAGGCTCCCCTAACAGGCACTATGGTAACAAAGCTTAGTCAACCATAAGCATGTGTATACTCAGAATTGTGGAGTAAGAAAGACCCATACTAAGAGAGTGACTTATTTAAGCATTAATTGCCCAGATTTAAATATAAATTTTATGTGTACATTTATGAACTTCCCTCATATGTTATTAATATAAGCTTTTAAAATGGCGAAAATTGAAAACTTATCCTTAGAACCTTCTCTCTTTTCTAGTTCCTTTTCTATGGAACTATAGGAAAAAGGAAATACTTATCTATTAAATGGAATTTATATTCTAGCATGATATGTAAAATTGCCTGGAATTTCCTGGTGAGTTGAGAAAATTGGTCCTATTTAATGAGATATCACAAACGAGTTTTAAACATATAAAATTTAGTTTATACCTATGTTTAAATCAAATTTAAATATATCTTGGCTCTGAGTTTGCTGAGTCATATCTACTTAAAAATATCACTGTTGAACATCTTTGAGGCTATTTAGGTATAATTTATATATAGTAAAATACACATATGTTAAATGTTAGATTTATGCATTTTTATGTATACTATGTAACTTCTATCCAGATCAAGATATAAAATGTTTCCACCACCCAGATACTTCCCTCCTGGCTCTTTCACTGAGTCCTCCCCCATTCAGAGATACTCACTTCTATGACTTTATCATCATAACATAGTTTTCCCTGTTCTTGACCTTCCTATAAAAAGAATCATACAGTAGTATTACAAATGTTCTTAAATGTTTTAAAATTGAGTTATTAAAGAGAATTACGAGCAATTCCACTTCTGGGTATATACCCAAAGAAATGGAAAGAAGGGACATGAATGGAGATTTGTAACCCCATGCTCTTAGCAGCAATATTGATGACAGTTAAGAGATGGAGGCACCGATGAATGAATGGAAAAACTAAATGTGGCCTAGACACACAATGGAATATTACCCAGCCTTAAAAAAGAAGGAAATTCTAACACATGCTACAACCCCCCCAAAAAACTTGAGAACATTATGCTAAGTGAAATACGCCAGTCACCAAAAAACAAATATTGCTTGATTCCACCTACATGAGGTACCTAGAGTAGTCAAATTCATAGGGATTGGAAGTAGAATGTGGTTGCCACAGACTGTGGGAGGCGAAAGTGTGGAGTTATTGGTAAATGGACCCAGTTTCAGGTTAGCAACATGAAAAACTTTCTGTGGATGGATGGAGGTAATGACCACACAACGATGTCAAGGTCACTGGACTGTGCACTTAAGAATGGTTAAGATGGTATATTTCAGATGATGTGTGTTGTACCACAATTTTTAAATTGAATTAGTTCAGTTATTTTTCCATTTGTTTAAAGCTAGATCCAACCCTTTTGGGAAGGGGAGGCTTGTTGTAGAAGCTGCTGTTGGGTGTAATGGCAGACAATCACAAATAATATGTTAAAAGAGATGTCTTATGAAAGCTTTTGTAGAGTGATAAAATCATATGCTTTGAAATTATTCAGTGCGTAAAACTTTGGCTATGCCAAATATTTTTCCTTTGAGCTTTGTACTCATAAAACAGTTTTAGAATCTTGAAATTCACACATTGTTTTGTTTAAGCGTGCACTCACATCCAAGATATCCCCAGTTCAAGCCATCAGGGGGAAAGAAAAAAAAAAAAAAGCTCAACTACGCATAAAATGAAAGATTCTTGACCATGACAGGAACCTTCAGTTCTAAGTGTAGAGTTTAAACCAAGAGAAACTGAAAATCAATACCACTCCTCCTTCTGCATTAACAGTTCTGGCCACCAGCCTTGAGTAGGGGGGAAAAAATATCTGACCTAAGAAATGGCAAGCATAAGATACTTTCTTTGCTCAAAAAAGAGCATTCTTGCCATTGATACTGAAGTTAATTGCTGACACATTTGTTTGCATGTTCGGATGTGAATTGCTGGGAGGGAAAAGAAATACCTTCTACTTTTTAAAAATGTCTTTTATTTCTCTGTAGTAAGAACACTTAACATGAGATCTACCCTCTTATCAAATTTTTAACTTCACACACCAGCCAACTCCTGGCACCATATTGTATGGCAGATCTCTGGAGTCTATTTCTCTTGCTTAATGGAAACTTCATGCCAGTTGACTAGTAACTCCCCACCCCCCCTCCCCTGAGTGCATCTGGCAACTACCATTCTACTCGCTGTTTCTATGAACTTGACTATTTTAGATACCTCATAATAAGTGGATTTGTGCCTTATTTGCCCTTCTGTGATTGGCTTAATGTTCTCAAGGTTCATACTTGTTGGTGCATTTTACAGAATCTCCTTCTGTTTAATGGCTGGATAATATTCCATTGTATGTATATGTCACATTTTCTTTATTCATTCGTCTGACAATGGACATTCACTGCAACAGCATAAAAACTAATAACCAGATTTTTAAATGGGCTAAGGACTTGAATAGACATTTTTCCATAGAAGACATTCAGATGACCAACAGGTACATTAAACAGGTTCATTAAAAACCTAAATAGCTTCAGATAGTGAAATTTGTATGTTTGGTGATCTTTAGAATCAGTAAGCCCAAATATAATTTAACTTTAGTTGGTATATTACATTGGTAGTATTATTCTTATTCTCACATGTAATAAATATATTCTATTATTAATTGCTCTTTTATATGAAATGGGCATTTTAGTAGCATTTGCCTCTTAGGGCTATTTTAAAAGTCAACTTTGGTATAAATTTTATTATTTGAAATAAACTACATCCATTTAAAGTGTATAATTTGATGAGTTCTGACAATTATACAAACTGATGAACCCACCACCATAATTAAGATCTACCCAAAAAGTTTCCTCTTGCCCCTTTGCAATCCATTTTCCCCTCCATCCTGGCTCCAGGCAACCCCTAATTTTTTGCGTGTGCAAAAAGATTCATTTCTATTTTCTAAAATTTTAGATAAATGAAAAAGACAGCATATATTGTTTTGTGTCTGGCTTTCTTCACTCAGCACAATGATTTTGAGATTCTTGCATGCTATTGTTTGCATCAGTCTTTATATTGTTGGGTATTATTCCATTGTATGGATATGCCCCATTTTGTTAATCTATTTATCTGTTGATGGACATTTGGGTTTTTCCAAATTTGGTTATTGGGAAGAAAGAAGCTATGAATATTCATGTACAATGTTTTATATGAACACACGTTTTCATTTTTCTTGGGCAGATGCCTATGAATAGAATGATTCTGTGAGGCAGGTATATGTTTAAGAAGCTGATAAATATTGGGGCACCTGGGTGGCTCAGTCACTTAAGCATCTGACTTTGGCTCAGCTCATGGTCTTGAGTTCGTGAGTTTGAGTCCCATGTAAGCCTCTGTGCTGACAGCTCAGAGCCTGGAGCTGCTTCAGATTCTATGTCTCCCTCTTTCTCTCTCTCCCTTCCTCCCTACTTACACTCTGTCTCTCAAAAATAAATAAATGTTAAAAAATTTTTTAAAAGGAACCTGATATTTTTTCTAAGTGGTGATATTTTATTACATTCCTATCAGCAGTGTATTTTCCAGTTTCTCCACATTCTTACCAACACTTGGTATTGTCAGTCTTTTAATTTTAGCCAGTCTAAAGGATGCAGTGGGATCTTATTGTTATCTTAACTTGCATTATACTAATATGTTTAGGAGTATGAAGAAAATTATGTCATAATGAATGAACATAGAAGAAATCTTAACACAGAAATAATAACTATAAAAAGGAATCAGGTGGGAATTCCAGCATGAAAATATACAATATGTGAAATTAAAAATTCCACAGACCAGTTTAATAGAAGATTGATGATGACAGGTGGATTAGAAGGTAGATCAATAGAAATAATCCAATTTTAAGAACAGAGGAAAAGATTGAAAAAAATAATAAAGAACAGAGTTTCAGGGACCTGTGGGACCATATCAAAGTCTAACATACTTATTATAATTGGAGTTTTAAAAGAAGAGGAGAGACAAATGGCAGAGAGCAAATATTTGAAGACCTAAAGACTACAAAATTCCCAAATTTGGTAAAAAACATAAATGAACAGATACAACATGCTCTGCAAACTCCAGAAAAGATAAATACAAAAACAAAAATAAAAACAAAAACAAAAACCCCACACCCAAGCACCATATACTCAACCTGCTAAAATCAGAGATAAAGAGAACCCTTGAAAGCAGCCAAAGAAAAACAACACATTATATATGATTGAAATGTCTGCTCACTTCTCAGCAGAAACCATAAGAACCAGAAAAAAATGAAATGTCTAACGTGGTAAAGGAAAAAGCCGTCAAGCCAGGTATCTATATCCAGCAAAACATCCTTCAAGAAAGAAGTGAAACAGGGCCGCCTGGGGGGCTCAGTCAGTTAAGCGTCCAACTTCGGCTCGGGTCATGATCTCACAGTTCGTGGGTTGGAGCCCTGTGTCCAGCTCTGTGCTGACAACTCAGAGCCTGGAGCCTGCTTCAGATTCTGTCTCCCTCTGTCTCTGCCCCTCCCCTGCTCGTGCTCTCTCTCTCAAAGATAAATAAACATTTTAAAAAAGTGAAATAGGGGCGCCTGGGTGGCTCAGTCAGTTAAGCGTCCGTCATGATCTCATGGTTCGTGGGTTCGAGCCCCGCGTAGGGCTCCGTGCTGACAGCTCAGAGCCTGGAGCCTGCTTCGGATTCTGCGTCTCCCTCTCTCTCCGACCCTCCCCTGCTCATGCTGTCTCTCTCTGTCTCTCAAAAATACATAAAAACATTAAAAAATTTTTTAAGTGAAATAAAGTCATTTTCAGATCAAAAAGGAAAACAAAACAAAGAGAATGTGTCTGCTCCTTGCTCTGCAAGACACGCCAAAGGATGCTCATCAGGCTGTGGGAAACAATCCCGAAGGGGAACTTGGAATGTAGCACATCGGAAATTGGAAATGTGTGGGCAAATACAAGAGATGACTTTTTTACTCTTCATTTTTTAAAATTTTTTACTTGATTTTGATAGTCTTGTATGGATATGTAATATAGATGTAATAGGTATGACATCTATAACCTAAAGGAGAAAGCATCTAGATACAGCACATATAAGCACATAGGTTATGTATGTGTATGCGCATCCACTTGGATATACACATATAAAATGTACAGAGGTATGGTTAGAAAACAATAGAGAAATTATAGTGAGTTAAGGAACAAGGGAGAAACTTAAAGGAGCTAAAATTAATAGAAATGTAAAAACGGAGAGATTAAAACCAGGTGGTAATAATTACAATCAATGGATTTACAGAATCAGAAATAGCCACAGAAAACCCGAGGGAGAGCCTGGGATGTAATTTAAGGCCGGAGGCACACGGCAGTAGGAGCTCATTTCCCCCCACAGTGATGAAAACCACAGTATTATTACCTGATGCTCAGCCCAAAAGCCATGGGATGTCGGGACCTTTCCCAGGAGTTGAGAATCAGAAGGACAATTATTTATTCCGGACAGATTCAGCAGACAGAGTGTGGCACGGGGCCTGGCATCTCTTCCAGACTCTACAGTCTGGCCTTGGACAAATTATTTCCCCTGTTTGAGCCTTGATTTCTCCAATTTCAGTAAAATGGAGAATGCTAAAGATTACTTCTAAGTAATCTTAAAAAAAAACAGTATTTGAAATAAAGTTAGAGTATTTCTAAAATAATTATCTTGTTAGGTTTTTAAAGTTTCCACCAGAGCCAACAGCATAAAATTCTGTTTTTAATTTTCTTATGAAATTCTCTTCTGACCATAGACTCCCAAGTTATAAAGCTCTAATTGAATATCTGTATGTTTTCATGTAAAATAACTTTCCATTAATATACAGGAATAGTAGAGCCTTAGATAGATAGATTCAAAAGCCTTCTGATTTTTTGGAATGGTCTTTTCATCCTGGGGAAAAATCCTTTCTCACCTCCTTTCAATATATTTAGTTGAGGGGCCCTCTAGTGGGAGAATTTGCATACAACACTCAAGCAGTTCCTGCTTACAGATTTAACAGGCCAGGATACTGCATTTTGCATATTGAAAAATAAAATATCCGTGACTATATTACGACAAAATCCTCAAGATTCAAGTTATCAAGTTATCACCAGGTTAAACTTCTAGTTTGGACATAATTTATTTATTTTAACATTTATTCATTTTTTTAGAGACACAGAGAGAGAGCAGGGGAGGGGCAAAGAGAAAGGGAGACACAGAATCTGAAGCAGGCTCCAGTCTCTGAGCTGTCAGCACAGAGCCCAACACGGGGCTCGAACTCATGAACCATGAGATCATGACCTGAGCTAAAGTTGAACGCTTACCCAGCTGAACCACCCAGGTGCACACTGGACTTATATTTAAAATATATAAAAGGGTACCCACAGACAATTATAATGTTAAATTTTCTTCCATCCCAATTAATATTTTTGCCAAAAGATTAACCATATGCATGAGAATGTAAAAAATAGAGAGATCTTTATTTTATGCCCCAAAATGTACTCATAGAAATGGTACCTAGGTCCTGAATGATTTCTTTCTTTCCTAGAGCTCCTGCATATTTCAGGTGAATCTGAACACATCCACATGGAACATATGGGAAGTACACGAGAAAAATAAACCCAGGTCCCACCAGTGGGGGTAGAAGCTTCCCCATGAACTCCGAGATACGAATCTTCTGCGGGTGTTGATCAGGTAACGGTCTCCAGATTCAGAGGCTCCCACACACTCTGCTCTCCAAAATTTCTTTTTTAAAAAATATTTTTAATGTTTTTAATTTATTTTTGAGAGAGAGCAAAAAAGAGCATGAGTGGAGGAGGGGCAGAGAGAGGGAGAGAATCCCAAGCATGTGATCAATCTCAGGAACTGGGAGATCATGACCTGAGCCGAAATCAAGAGTCCACGCTTAATGGACTTAGCCACCCAGGCAGCCCTTTCCAGAATTTGTCTAAAGCAATTGTATCAACATGATAAAGGATATAGATGCTTCTTCCCTTAACTGAATGGAAAAGTACTGTAAATGACAAATATTTTAAATTTCATTCAGAAGCCAGTTTGACTTCATTTGCTAGTCAATTTGTTGTACCCAAGTTTGTAAAATCACCCCAAAACAAACACCAGAGACTGCTGGGGAGACCGAGTCACGCCTGCAAAAGCAAAGGGCCTTTATTACAAGCTTAAGCTCAGGCTCACAGTCTCCAGCTGACCAGCTGGCCATGTGGAGAGAGCCCCGAACAAAGGCAGGGCAGGGCCTTTTATGCCTTTGGGAGGGGGAGTTACAGGAAATGATGACAGGTGTACAGTGATCCAATCCCTGCCCCCCATCAATACTGGCAGTTGTGGGAGCCAATCACAACATCTGGAGTATTGACCAATCAGAGTGGGCCCAGGATGTCCTACATGGGGCGTGACTAGGCCCGCCTCTAGAAAGGTCAAAGGTATCAGCTGGCCTCTCCCGATTGGGTGCGGCAGGAGTTGTCCCTCCTTAAGGTGCGCCCTTTCAGGAGAAGCCGGCGCCTTCCCCTTTAAGTACAGGGGAAGGCTGGATCTGACCTGCAGCGGGCGGTGGGAGACCGCCCCCCTGCCGGTGATCAGCCCCGCGAGGCACGTTTCCACCAGGGCGGTGCACGGCGACCAGCTCCAGGACGGCTGGGAAGGCCTGGTGGGGAAGGCCGGGTAGGACCTGCATCCTTACAAATTCTGCTTTTAAAAAAAATAAATACTTGGGACGCCTGGGGGGCTCAGTCGGTTAAGCATCCAGCTTCGGCTCAGGTCATGATCTCACGGTTTGTGGGTTTGAGTCCCGCATAGGGCTTTGTGCTGACAGCTAGCTCAGAGCCTGGAGCCTGCTTCAGATTCTGTATCTCCCTCTCTCTCTGACCCTCCCCTGTTGCGCTGTCTCTCTCTGTCTCTCAAAAAAAAAAGAAAATTAAAAAAAAGATAAATACATGTGAAGCAATTTAATCAAGCAATTACTCTGGTCTTTAAACTGAATTTCATCAGTTATTAATTGCAACTTTAAGAAATTGATATAATTCATCCAAAACACCACGTCGGTTGTGGTCTAGGTAACCTCGTGGAGCGAATGGACAGCTAAACTTAACTTAGACATGAAAATCATCTTAGATTTAAATTTCATGGGATTAAGTAATTACTTTCATCATTAAGTTTTCATGTATTTTTTTCTAGTAGCAAGTTCCTAAAATGACTCATCATTAAATTTAGTTCCTTTTCCTAGAGGGGCAAGATAATGACTCATGAAAATTACATTGTGTTAGATGTGTTCTTATTTTCTTATGTAACTATGAAAAATTTGTGGCTAATGAGTATTTGGAATGCTTCCATATCTTCCCTAAGTGGGGCCCAAATCCCACTGTTTCTCTTTAGATGTTATTGTCATGTTATCTTGGCAGATCAAGGTACCAGGGTCCCATTATAGACATATTGTATTGCTGACTCATTCCAGAATATTCTGAAATTTACCCTCCTGAAGACTTATATCATACTGGAAACTTTTGGGGTCCTACTCCCCCAGGGATGCTGTAAAGAGGGCAGATGGGGCTATAAAGCAAGTCACAGCCTGTCTGTCCTGCAGCCTTGGTAAGACAGGCAACACTTTTCAGAGGAACATCAGATAGTTCAGATTAGCCCGGAAGAGCAGTTCCTCAGGGTTGTCAGTCCTGAACCACATGATTAGAAATTTTGTGTTGAGAGGTTAGTGGTAAGGATGATTTTCTTTTTTTTTTAATTCTTTTTTTTTTTTTAACATTTATTAATTTTTGAGAGACAGAGTGTGAGTTGGGGAGGGACAGAGAGAAATGGAGACACAGAATCCAAAGCAGGCTCCAGACTCTGAGCCGTCAGCACAGAGCCCAACGCAGGGTTCGAACTCATGAACCACGAGATCATGACCTGAGCTGAAGTCAGACGCTTAACCAACTGAGCCACCCAGCTGCCCCTGATTTTCTTTTTTTTTTTATTGGTACAGTCTTGGAGTTGGCAGAGCGTGTTTCACATGGAAGTACAGCCTGAGACTCAAACATCAGTCATCGGTGCTTTTGTGACCTCATTCAGGAGGTTTGGTTCAAGTTGGTGACATGGGAGACTCCTGAACTCACATCTCCTCATGGACACGCCAAATATACAGCTACATATGGGGCAAATCCCTCTGAAAGAAACCCAGGAACTAGCCGAGTGACTTCTACACATCAGGTGAAAAAACCCACATCAAAGCAAGTCTTGGCATACTCTCACCAATTGGGAGCCTCAGAACAAAGAAGCAGTTTGGATCATCACGAAGGTGTGAGGGGCAGCCAAGAGCCGAGGCCCAGCTGAATGAGAAAGCTCTCGTCTCCATTCTGGTCAAGCCTATGAGAGTTTTTACCAACACAGAGAGTCAAGGAAAATGAACACAAAGAAACAAACCAAAACAGAGGAATATGTTTCAAACAAAAGAACAAGATAAAATTCCAGAAATAGACCTTCGCAAAAGAGAGACGTGGTTGACCTGATAGACCTCATCTACGTCTCCACATTCATTCAGTTGGCCATTCCCAATCTCCCAGTTTCAAGATGCAGAGTAAGTGGAATTAACTTTGTGTAGCTCAATTGTATAACTCAGGACAACCAGGTTCAATTGCAGATAGTGTCCATATTTCGACAGTAGTCACGGAAGGAGGTCAGAGTCTCTGGGTCATGTTTGCTGGATGATGCCTAGGACAGTCCTGTTACCTTGATGCACAATGTCAACTTCGTAGATCCAAGTCACATGGATACAAGTCACATGGATACAAATCACATGAACCACGACTACACATGTGGTTCAGCTACTTCCACAATCCCCACAACGATTAAGGGTATCTCTGGAAACACCTACCACCTCCCTGTAACTTCCTCTCTGTGTGGCTTTCATCAATACTTAAGGAAATCTGGGTGCAGTCAAATGTCCTAGAAGAGATATTTGGTATTTGGAATTTCCAGCAGGTTTATTTGCTGGAGAGAAGTTCTCCATAACTACTGAGCTGTTTTCATGGTGCCAGAATCTCCTACCATTTGGCAGGAGCTTAGCAATTCCCTAGGAAGCAAATGGTCCTCAGAGCCAGGCCTTCTTGGGTACTTGGAGCAGCTGAATATTGGCTGAGCTTACTCCATGCCAGAGACTGTGCTGAGCCTTCATGTGCATTGTTCTGTATATTCCCCACAATACCTCTGCCATGGAGTTACCATTACTGTTTCCATTTAACAGAAAAAAAAAAGTTTAAAGAGGTTGAAATATATTCTGTAGATTCCTTCTGATCACAAATGGCAACTAGGAAATTTCACTTCAGAAAATGATAGGAGAGGGGGAGGGTTTTCTTGGCCTGTAGGCAGACCCATTATAAAGCTGGTGCTTACGTGCATTTTCATTTTCTGAAAGACAATGTGCCTGTGCAATTACGCGTTGGTATTAAGATGATGTGTAAATATTGGCTTAAGGGTTGGATCTGCCAAGACTGAGAAAATAGGAAGATGCCATTGATGCTGTATCCGTACGTAGATCCAGTTTCCATCATCTCCAAGGGGATGAAACTTGACCCCCGTTTCCCAAAGTGAGCAGCTATTGTTCCTTAGTTGGCAGTTTATTAACTTCATCTCTTCCCTTTTAAAATATATCAGGTTTGGGAATGAGCTAAATTAGGGCCATCCTGATCAGCATTTCTCAAACTTGAATGTGCACACAAACCTCCTGCAGATCTTGTTACATTGCAGATTGATTCAGCAGGTACGGGTGGCTTTTGCATTCCTAACTAGTTAGCTTCCAGATGATTCTGATGCTGCTGGTCCATGGACCACACTTTGAAAAGGAGGAATCTAGATTTCTTACAAACAGAGGGACAGAAATATCGTGTGTAAAAAGAATTCTCTCCTACCCTCTGTAGACAGAGTGTGGGACTATAAAACCATTATTTGTGTAGAGAGATTTCCCAAGGAACATGTTGTTTTGCTAAACCTGCTAAGTATTTTATATTATCTAGTTCTTCTTTTTTGAATTCAATAGAGCTGCAAATAGTAAAGATTTCCAGTGTTCTGTGAGGATTCTATTAAGGTGAGGGAAGATAAGAAAACTGTTGGGGGCACCTGGGTGGCTCTGTCAGTTAAGGGTCCAGCTTCACCTTAGGTCATGATCTCACAGTTCGTGGGTTTGAGCCCCGTGTCAGGCTCTGTGCTGACAGCAAGCTCAGAGCCTGGAGCCTGTCTTTGGATTCTGTATCTCCCTTTCTCTCTGACCCTTCCCTGCTTGCTCTGTCTCTGTCTCTCAAAAATAAATAAAAAACATTAAAAAATATATATATATAAAAAGAAAACTGTTGGAGAAATTATGTCTGTTATAAACATTGAGTTCATGCAGATTACCCACTAATGACTTAGATTCATCAAAAGGAATCTTTTTTTCTACATTCTTCACAACTTTTTCTATGATCTAGCTATTCAAAATAGCTTTTGCGAACTAAAAAATGAATCATAAGGCACAGACTAACCTTGATGAGTATACTATGTCTCTCAACATGATTCAGATCCAACTGAAAGTAGTCTATCCCATTGTTATATCCTTATCAGGATACTAACCAGAAAAAAGATAACTGTTCTTAATGTGTAATCAAGTCCAATTTCATAAAAGAAGTTACGGTGCAGACACTTAAGAAGTGGTTATTCTGGTAGCAGTCTCAACCCAGATAGTTTTGTAGGATATTTTTGCCCTTCTGTAATATTTAATTGAGAAAAGGATTTTTCATGACATGGCAGTGACTAGGGAATGATATCACCCATAAAAAGATTGGATATTATTTCCAGTAATTCTTATGACTCATACAATTTTCTCATACATTTAAGAAATACTTTACATAACTGCTTGTTCCGGAAAGGATATGTTAGAGAAAATGTAATTTAATTTAACTTTAAACTATATTTAATTTAACTTCAATTATCCAAATGACTGCCTCACCTAAAATGTTTTCATCTACATGCTTAGTACTCTCTAAACAGTTATGATCATCATATAAAAACAAAAAAATGCAATTGGCTTAATTATCTGATGTATTAACTATGATTTTCCTTATGTACTATTAATTATTTGTCAATTATTTCTTATAATCAAGCTTTAAAATATATACTTATCAAACTCAGATTTGATGATATGTGTCCTTCACAATTAAAATGTCAAGTTGTGTGTTAAGTATGTGGTATTAATTAGAGGTGACGTCTGGCTTAGAGGAAGGAAAGTTATTGAGTTAATGAGAAGAAATAAAATAGATAGTTCTTCAAAGCCTTGTAGAAACACAAATAAAATGGGAACAGTTCATCAGGATAATAACAATAATATCTATTAAGTGCCTACTATGTGCCAGGCCCTGCTCTACATGCTTTACCTGTCTCATTTATTCCTCACAGGAACCTGATGAGGTAGGTTCTAGAAAATTCTTATTTTACAGATGAAGAAACTCAGATACAAAGAAATAGACACCAAGTCTAAGATTATATCAGCACACAAAAGTGGGAAAATGATCAGTGTGTACCAACAGTGCTGTTGGGATCCACGCCTAAGAAATCTGGTTTCTGAGCCCACACACTTCACCAGAGAGGTGTAGGTTTTGTGTTTAGACCAGAAGTTTGCAAATTGTGGCCCATGGGCCAAATTTGTCTACCACCTTCAGCTTGCAAACTGGTAATGGTTTTCACATTTTAAAAAAATGGAAAGAAACCAAATATTTTTGTGACACATGAAAATTATATGAAATTAAAATTTTATTGTTTATAAATAAAGTTTTATTAGAACACAAACCCATTCAGTTGTTCCATATTGCCTATGGTGGCTTTCATCTTTTAACAGCCAAGTAAAGTAACAGCAGTGGGCACCATGTGACCCACAAAGCCTAAGGTATTTACTACCTGGCCCTTTATAAAAAAAATTCACCAACTCTTGCTGTGAACCACAAGAGAAGAAAACTAAGAACAGAGAATTTGAGCAAATGGCACAGAGGATCCATCCAAATGGAGTGAGTGTGAGTCACTCAAGTTTACCTGGCAATGGTAATGAGTGAAACCACATGCATTAAGTAAATGGCAATCAAAAGCAAAGAAATAAGTGTCCAACCTGCTCTTCCTGGAGCAGAGCTTTGGGAAGGAGTTTGGGAAAGGTCTGGACAACAAGAAAGGATAAGATCAAGAAGGCTGGAATTGTGCCTCCAATCTTCTGATTACAGGACAACATGCCTGCTGTTTCTTCCACGGATTTGGTCAAAACCTGAGCCACTAAATCAAGGAAGGACGAAAATCTCATCTATCTATTACTATCATTACCTTGAAGGGATTTTGGACTGGAGACCTGCTGGAGATCTTCCTGGGGACTGGGTTAAGAGTGAGGGAGATATAAATGGACTTGGTAGAGCAGGGGTGCAGCATGCCCAGGCTTAGTGGGAAGAGGGCAGAGAGGCCCCCTTATGTGTCAAGGGAGCTGTGAACCCATGTGCCCTTCCTATAAAGTGTCAGTGTTGCTAAAAAACCATGTGTCTTGACTGGGAAATTTCAATAGATTGTGTTTTCTAACATTATTAAGATCACTCCCAAGGAGAGATTACTTGAAGATATTTCAGTACTGGAGAAGATCAGATACCAAAGTTTTGTCTAGCCTCATTGGTCCAGATGGTCCCGTGCTGATGTGTTTGTACGAAGACCTGTGAAGTGGGTCAGGCTAATTATCACAACACCGGAGATGCAAGTCATGTTGTTCATGATTTCCAAAATACTTTCTCAAATGATTAGGTTCTCTGTAATGATGAACGATATCCTCTATGGGATCCCTATGGGATCGTGTACATACACAAAAGTCAAAAGTGGGAAAATGATCAGTGTGTACCATCAGTTTGAAGAACATAGTGGGATTTGGGGTCTAAACGACTAGAATGATACAGAAGTGAATGCTTTTTTAAAAATGTCTTTTATTTATTTTTTGAGAGATAGAGAGAAACAGTGCAAGCAGGGGAGGATCAGAGAGAGAGGGAGACACAGAATCTGAAGACAGGCTCCAGGCTCTGAGCCTGATGCGGGGCTCAAACCCATGAACCGTGAGATCATGACCTGAGAGGAGGCCAGATGCTTAACCAACTGAGACACCCAGGTGCCCCCACAAGTGAATGCTTTTATATTAAAGTTAGGTTTGATCAGTTTCTTGGCCTTTCTTTTCAGCACAGATTGTGAAATACTCAGAAGTTTCACTGAGAAAAATTCAGCTGTCTGTGCCAGCAGCCATTGGTGACAGGGCAATGCAGCTTAGCATAATCTGGGCATCCCTCTGAAAGGGAGTCAGCTCCCCCCCTCCCAGGATATTACGTGAGTGTTTCCCAGACTTGTGTGTGTTTCAGAGTCACCAGAAGTTCTTCAAAGGACAGATTCTTTAGTACCATCCCTGAAAAGTGTAATTCGGTGGGTTTAAGGTGCATCCCAGAAATCTAAACTATTGTAATGTTCCTCAGGATTTGGAGCCACTGACTTATGCTTCTGTTATTTTTCCAAGTACCTGCTTGGATAATCTTCGTATAACTATGCGTGGGTTGGATTTCCCCCTATTGAGAAATCTATAATAATAGCCTCAAAAAATGTAATAATTGCCAATAAAGTCCCAATAGCATCAAAGAGAAACTCCCGAACTCCTAGTCAGCTTCAGTGAGGCCTGTAGTTGGTAGAATAATGCCTCTCCCATCCACCAAAGATGTCTGCACCCTAATCCTCAGAACCTGTGAATATGTTATGTTATGGCAAAGGGGAATCTAGGTTGCAGATAGAATTAGGCTTGCTAATCAGATGACTTTAAAATAGGGAGATTATTCTGGATTATACAGGTGGACCCAATGTAATCACAGGAGTCCTTAAAGTGGAAAAAGAAGGTAGAAGAGGGAGAACCGGAGAGATGATGTCATCAGAAGGACTTGACTCCACATAGCTAACTCTGAAGATGGAACAGGGTCACATACCAAGAAATATGGGTGCCCTAGAAGCTGGAAAAGATAAGGAAACAGATTCTTCCCTAGAATCTCAAGAAGGAACATGGTCCTGTAAAAATCGTGATTTTAATCCTGTAAAAACACTTTGGAATTTCAAAACTGTAAGAGAATAAATTTGTGTTGTTTTTAGCAACTGAATTTGTGGTAACAACAGAAACTAATGCTTTAGCCTTTAGTGTTGCAGTTATCAACTTAATGTAGGATGGGCAAATACAATACAGACCACTGCCTTTCTACCCGCCCAACCCAGACCCCTCATTGCACATTTATTTCAATTCTCTTTCCATTGTACTTACATGTGACTCCAGAATATTCCTCATCTCAGGGATCCACATAGTCACTACCAGCTGATTATAGCAGATACATGCATCATAACCTATGGCTATCCTTGGTTTAATGCCTCTAGTAACTGTGATCTCTAGAGCAGTTTCTGTTATCAGAGTAATGATGTAAGTTGTACGTATCTCTCTCAATTTGTTTAAAAGTCTAGAGTAGATACTACTAATGTTCTTGAACACACGAATTCACAATGTTCTTGGAGCTAATGTCAGGAAGTTGATTAATTCACTAAATAAGTACTTACAAAATGTTAACCATGTACCAGGTCTTACTATAGGTATTGGGAAACTGAAGTTGAAAATACAGGTTTGATTCCTACCCCTTAATGCAGTTTTCTCTCTAATTCAGTGTTTCTCAAAGAGTAGCCCGTCAGACAGATGATGAATCAGCTAGCTAGTACTGCATAACAAACCATCCCCAAACTCGGTGACTTAAAATAAAAGACATTTGTTATTGCTCCAGGGGTCAACTGGACAGTTCTGGTGATACAGACCAGTTGGCCTGTCCTTGCTTGGTCTCACACATGGGTCTGCAGTCACTGGCAATCAGCAGAGGGCTGTCTGGTTTGGGAAGCCTCATCTGGTTTGGCTATCTTCCACATGATCTCTCATCCTTCTACAGGATGGCCTGACCTTATTGATCTGGAACTCCGAGGGGTTCAAGGAAATGAATGAAAGCAAGAAAGGCCTCTATAGGCCTAGACTCAGAGCTGGAAAACTGTCATTTTCACCATTTTTATTGGCCAAAGCAAGTCATGAGATAAGCCTAAATTCAAAGGTGGATAGACTCTACCTCTTGATGGTAGGAGCTAAAAGGTTATATTTCAAGAGTCTTAAATATGGCACAAAAGCAGACACATAGATCAATGGAATCGAATAGAGAACCAGAACTGGGCCCACAAATGTACGGCCAGTTAATTTTTGACAAAGCAGGAACAAGTATCCAATGGAAAAAAAACTGCCTCTTTAGCAGGTGGTGCTGGTAGAACTGGAGGGCAACATGCAGAAGAATGAAACTATGAAACTAGACCATTTTCTTACACCATACAAAAAAATAAACTCAAAATGGCTGAAGGACCTGAATGTGAGACAGGAAACCATCAAAACCCTCAAGAAGAAAGTAGGAAAAAGCCTCCTTGACCTCAACCGCAGCAATTTCCTACTCGACACATCCCCAAAGGCAAGAGAAATGAAAGCAAAACTGAACTATTGGAACCGCATCAAGATAAAAAGCTTCTGCACTGCAAAGGAAACAATCAAGAAAACTAATAGGCAACCGACAAAATGGGAAAAGATAGTTGCAAATGACATATCAGATAAAGGGCTAGTATCCAAAATCTACAAGGAACTCACCAAACTCCACACCCAAAAAACAAATAACCCAGTGAAGAAATGGGCAGAAGACATAAACAGACACTTCTCCAAAGAGGACATCCAGATGGCCTACAGGCACATGAAACGATGCTCAACATCACTCATCATCAGGG